>NW_024097176.1:0-30000 GCF_016545835.1 Crotalus tigris | reverse complement strand
TTTCCATCTTGGGCTCAAGGGATCTGATTTCCAGTGTTTTACCCACATTCTATCTCCTGGTTTGAACCCATGTGTTGCCGTGATTACTGGGGGGGTTGTTGTTCCATTATATAATGGCGCAAATTTGAAACAGCTAAATTATGAAGCTGTAACTGATGTAACAATTTCTGTTGATCTATTCCCCCCTTATGGGCCAAGTCCGGCCAGCCCTGTCTGTAAGGCTTAAATAGACAAGGGGGACGGCCAAACATGAGCTTATAAGGGCTAAGTTGTAATTTAGTGCGGGGGGCCAGTCTGATTGCATACAAAACCATAGGCAAAACCTCTGGCCAATGGAGATGAGTTTCCAAACAAAATTTGGTAATAAGTGTTTTAATTGTGCGATTAGCATGTTCCACTCTACCAGCCGATTGGCGGTGAAAAGCACAATGAAATCTCCACTTAATTCCTAAAGCCTTGTTAATTTGGTGTACAAACTCAGGGCCATTATCTGATGAAATCCCAGAAGGGCAACCAAATCTAGGAATAAGTTCTTTAAGAAAGATTCTGGCAACCTGTATAGCTTTCTTATTTACAGTAGGAAAGGCCTCAATCCACCCTGAATAGGTATCAATTATAACTAACAGGGCTACATATTTCTTACTCCTAGGCATATCAGTAAAATCAACAATGACATAGTCCATTGGTTGTGGACCAGGCGGCATTACCGGTCCTTGGCGTGCATTGGTTTGGGCACAAATGGAACATTGAGAACATACTTGTGCTGTTAGCGAAGAAGCAAAGGGAAGATAGAAAAATTGTTCAAGCTGCTGTAGTAATGCAGTTTTTCCCAAATGATGTTGCTTATGGGCCTGAAAAACAAGGGGGTGGGCAAGCACAAGAGGAACAGCAATGCATCCATCGGGACGGGTGTACCAGCCTTTAACTAGTTCGGCTTGTGCATCCTGTTCCAATTGTTGGGTTTCCTCTTTCGTATATGTAGGATTAAGTTGTTCTAAGTAGGTGTCTAAATACATGAACCTGGTGACATCTGACTGGAGGGGGGCCTTCTAATGCAGCTCTTTTGACTTCTTTGTCTGCCTTCCTATTGCCTGGGTAATAAGGCTTGAGTCTTTTTGATGTCCAGGACAATGGATGATTGCAACTTTAGATGGCAACTATGCTGCCTTAATAAGTCTTTTAATCAAAGTTGCATATTGGATAATCTTGCCTGTGGAGTCCAAATATCCTCTTTCTTTGTAGATTGCTGCATGAATTGTCAAAAATGCATATCTACTGTCCGTATATACATTTAAAATCATTCCTGCAGCTATTTCTGATGCTCGGGTTAGGGCATATAATTCTGCAAATTGTGCACCTGCTTGGCTAGGCAATTGTGCAGATTCTATAGTAGCAGTTTGAGAAAAAATTGCGTAACCAGAGTATCTAATTCCTTGATTCATAAAGCTGGATCCATTGGTAAACCACTGAAAGTCTGGATTATGCCATGGTTGGTCTGTAAGGTCAGGTCTGCAAGAATATTGTAGTTCTGTTGTTTGCATGCAGTTATGCACGGGCATAGTTGAATCTGGTATTGGCATAAGAGTGGCCAGATTGAGAGTATAGCACTGTTGCAGTGTAACTTGTGGATTTTCTAATAAAAGGGCCTGTATCTTATGCATCCTTTGATTGCTAATCCATAAATATCCCTTATTGTCAATAATTGTCTGCAGGGCATGACTAGTATAAACAGCCACCGGAGCTGAAAAGGTTAACTTAATGGCCTCCTGCAGTAACAGAATAACTGCTGCTAGAATTTTTAAACATTGTGGCCAGCCTTGAACAGCCATATCCAGCTGTTTTGACAAATAAGCGACTGGTCGATTCCAATTTCCCTGCTTTTGGGTAAGGGCTCCTAAAGCCACATTCTGTCTCACATCGACATAAAGTGAAAACAACCTCGATATATCAGGTAGTCCTAGAGCTGGTGCTGTAGTGAGAGCCTGTTGGAGGTGTTTCATCACTTGGGTTTGTTCCTGTTGCCACAAAAGAAGTTCTTTTTCTGGTCCCTTTAAAACTTGGTACAATGGTTTAGCTGTGAGAGCGAAGTTAGGAATCCAAATTCTACAGAAGCCTGTAGTTCCCAAAAAGGCTCTAATTTCCTGTTTTGTTTGGGGGATGGGAATCTGTAACACAGCTTGCTTTCTCTGGGGGCCCAATGTTCTTTGTCCTTGTGATAGTTCATAGCCTAAATACATTACAGTCTTTTGAACTAATTGTGCTTTCTTTTTGGATGCTCTGTAGCCACAGTCTTGTAACATTTGGAGCAGTCTGGATGTGTTTTCAAAGCAATCCTCCTTGTTTTGTCCAGTTATCAGAACATCATCTACATACTGAAGGCAACAATCCTCTTGTCTGACTAACTTCAAATATGCAAGATCTTGGGCTAAAGCTTGACCAAAACACGTAGGTGAATTCTTAAAACCTTGTGGTAGTCTAGTCCAGGTATATTGAGTCTTAACTTGTGTCTTTGGATTAGCCCATTCAAATGCAAAGATTGGTTGACAACTCTCAGCTAAGGGTATGGTGAAAAATGCATCCTTTAAGTCCACAACTGAAAACCATTTTGCGGATGCAGGTATTGTGCTCAAAAGAATATATGGATTAGGAACAGTTGCGTGTAGGGTTAAAGTCAATTTATTAATGGGGCGGAGATCCTGTGCTGGCCTCCACTGTCCATCAGGCTTACGAACAGGTAGAATTGCAGTATTCCAGGGTGACTGAATTTTTCTAATGATTTTTGCTATCAAGTATTTTTGGATTAATTCTTGAATGGCAATTGCAGTCTTTGAAGTACAATATCGTTGAGGCACCCTAACAGGATATGCCTGTGGCTTTAGTTCCACCATAACAGGTGTGGCATATTTCGCAAATCCAGGGGGGTTGTCTTCTGCCCACAGCAGTGGACATTAAATTGCTGCCACATATTACCTCCTACTTTTTCTTTTTCTGTCACTATCATCAAATGCCATATTTCTTCCACTGGGTGGTGCACTTGTATTAATTGTTTCCCATGGTCAAAGGAAATTGTTGCTTTCAACTTAGTAAGCAGGTCCCTACCCAATAATGGAATTGGACAATCGGGGGCATATAGAAATTGATGTTTAATGATTCCTTGTCCCACTTGGCATGTTAGGGGTTCCAGGACTGGTCTAATTTGAGTTTCTCCAGATAGTCCCTGAATTTGGATAGTCTGGTTTGATGGCTTGCCAATAGATTTATTTAGGACAGATCTGGTGGCTCCTGTGTCAACTAACATTGGGACAATCTGTCCTCCCACCTGCATTTTAACAATGGGCTCCAGGGGTGGGACCATAGAACCCTGTCCTCTTCAGTCTCCCCATTCCATGTCGGCTAAGCCGATCATGTTTTCTTCTATTTCTTCTGTCTGATTGGGATAGGCTGGACACCCTCTTCCCCTGAAGCTTCTCCTAAAACTCCCTCGGAAAGTCCCTCTACCTCCTCCTCGTCCTCTTCCATGCTGGCGAGATTGTCCCCTGGGTTGGCCATTCCTCTGGGGGCACTTCCTTTGCCAGTGTCCTTCCTGTCTACAGATGGCACATTGGTTGGGTCCAATACGCATTCCCCCAATGCCACTGCTAACATTTCAACTTTCTTTTTCTCTTTCTGATCTGGCTTACGCTCTTCCTCCTTTTCACGGTTACGGAACACCTTCTGAGGTATTTCCATAATCTCTGCTACATTCTTGCCTAATGCCCCTTTTGTACGCTGTAACTTTTTTTTATGTCTGGGGCACTTTGGGTGATAAATCTTTCAATTAGGAGGGGGCGATTTTGTGCCATCTCCATATCAAGACCTGTGTTTATTTTATAAGCCTCTATAAGTCGGCTGAGTAAAGCAGTTGGTGACTCATTTTTATCTTGCCAGATGCTAGTTACTGCAACATAATTAACTGGACAAATTGCGGCTTCTCTCAGGGCTTCTAAGCACAAAAGCCAATAGTTTTGCAACAAAGTTTGGTGCTGGACATCATTAGCATTCCAGTCTGGTCTTTCTTCTACTGCTTCAGTATTTCTATTTGCCTGATAATTTGCTCCTCCTTCGGGGTGTCTGCGGGCGAGTACTTTCAATTTTCCTAACCTATATTTCTCTCTTCCTTCCATATCCAGCAAAGTAAAAATAAGTTGTTGCATATCATCCCACGTGGGGTTATGCGTTTGAATAATTGTTGAGAATACATCTATTATTTCTTGAGGTTTTTCTGAAAATGGTCCAAACTGCTGTCTCCAATTAAGTAGATCAGTGGTTGTAAAGGGAACATACTGGAGCATGGAAATATTGGTGTTGTTTGGTGCAGGGACCAAAACTTCTCTTAGAGGGGCTATCATTTCTTCTGTTTTGACCCCTGTTTTACTTCTAGTTTGGCTAGAAACTGATGTTTTGCTGTCATCGCTATCCAAGTCCTCATCTTTCTTCTGAATGGTTTCATCTTTTTTTATCTTTCTTTCCACACCGGCTTCTGGTTGGCCTTTTTTTTTCAACCAGAGGGGATGGAATTTGCTGATATATCCCCCCTTCTTCTCTTTTAGGAACATAGGGCGGGGGCGTGGCAATTTCCTTCCTGTCTTCCTGGCTCAAAATCTTAGCTTTTGTCTGAGGTTTGGCTTTTTGGCTTGCCAAATATATTTTAGCACATTCTATCTGTCACTTTGCTAACCATCGAGGCTTTTCTTCAATATTGATCTGCCACTGGTCTATATAGGGATATTGGTCCCAATGACCACTTCCAGTCACAATTTGATGAACCCATGTCACGAGTTCGGGATTCGCTGATCCCTCTTTGGGCCACCCTACACCAAAGGTGATCCAATCAGATTCACAGAGTCTTTTTAACATGGCTGGATTTGGTCTTGGGTCATCATAATCCCTAGAAAAACACTTTTTGAAGTTTCCTAACATGTACTGAAGCGGCGTCTGACCAATGCCCTTCTTTGTCTGGTTCCCCCCCATTTCTCCCTAACACACTACCATCGACCTGAGGTGCTGGACGTTCCAACAGTCACTCTGCAGGAAATGTGATGGTTTAACCACCCACACAATCCTACCTATTGAAGACTTAAGGACGCCGCCTTGTCTTCTAGGGGGTGATCAATCCCCTCTTCTGATCCAAACGGGATCAGGTATCCCCTTTTACAATACTTGCCTGCAGGTATTCCTTCTGCAGATTAAAGACCTGTCTGCTACCCTTGGCGGATCCTTGACTGGAGTGCTTCGCTAATGAGTGAGTTCCTCTTCCTTCCCATCAAGGTCTCCCTGTAGACAAAGGCCATGGAGCTGGCTTGGAGAAGTCGTCGTTAAGAGAGGGGCTCCCCACCAGGGCAGTCTGTCTGGAAGGTCAACAGCCTCTTCCTAAAAGTCCCAGCGGAGTTGCCATAAACCTTGTGGAAAACGAAGGACTCTTATGAATTCCAGAGGATTTTAGCAGAGAGATTTATTTGTGCAGGTTCAGAAGTAATAGCAACAGCAATTCTGAACCCTGAGGGTGGGTTCAGGCTTCAGTTTTATACTTTCTTTTCTCAGGAACAAAGGAACACACATAGAAATCTACATTGTATTATATTAGGTTAGTTTCTCACAGGCATACAATGAGGAGAGTTTTGCTACATACATTGTTTCCAAGTGTAATGCGCTAGGTTAGTCACGTATTGCTAACACAGCATTACTCCAGTAATTATGCAGACACATCATTATCTTAGTGATTTTTCATTATTATTATTATTATTCCACTTTATTCTACCTTAGAAGGATTTAATTTATACTTCAACAAAGTAATGAATTGTTGGTTGGGGCAGAATAAATTTTTTTCCATGATTTATTAGTATTCCAATGCACTGACAGTTTTGAGGGATACTCCCAAAGTAATAAATCACACATAGAAATAAAACCCATTGAGTATGATAGGGCTTATTTTCAGGATTGGATACTGTATTTCAACGTAAATGAAGGGCTCCAAGTTACAACATCTTCACAAAGTAAGTCCAAGGCAAAATGAATGAATTTCAAGACTCAGTAAACACCATGGGTTAAAATGTTTGCTTATTGTATGTCTCACTGTAAGTTTACCTGGACAGAACATATGAAAGGAAAATATTGCTGCTGTATAAGTTCCAATGATTAAGAAATATAATGAATAAATATAGAAAAATGTTAACAATCAGTAGACACAACTACTGCAGTTGAATCATAACTGAGCCGAGGTGGTGCAGCAGTTAGAGTGCAGTACTGCAGGCCACTGTAGCTGACTGTGTTCAGCAGGTCAGTGGTTCAAATCTCACTGGCTCAAGGTTGACTCAGCCTTCCATCCTTCCGGGGTAGGTAAAATGAGGACCCAGATTGTTGGGGGCAATGTAAATATATATATACATTGCTTACTGGTGTACACCGCTTAGAGAGTGCTTGCACTTAAAGCGGTATATAAGTCTCATAAATAAATAAATAAATAAATAAAAACTGTGGGAAAATGTGAGAAAAAAACCCAATTATTATGAAATAGGGTGGAAATATCTCTTTATCCCATTTTTTTTAAATTGACTGATGGATAATCAGCATTTTTAGGAAGCCTATTCAGAAAGCGATATGGTTAGGTGTGCATTCTGATCAGGCACCAAAACATATATTCAAATCTGACTAATTGCATAAATATAAAAACACAGAAAGGTTAAGATGGGCAATAGGACTGAGAAAGCTAAATACAGTAGTAATAACATTTCATCTTTTCTCTCTCTGTTTGTGTCTGTCTGTCTCTCTCTCTCTTTCTCTCATCCATATTTTGGGCCAGAAATATTTCCCTCCCTTCTCTGTTGCATGCTTCTCACAACAAAATGTCCACAAATTTCTGTTACACATATCTCAGCATGAAAACACCCCATTTTCATTGGTTTTTCAAGGACTGCTGAAATTGAAAATTATGGAAGGAGAATTGAGAGTTGTGCCAAAATAGATCTTTTTTAGGGCCCCCTACCTCAGGCACAGCTTCATCTATTAGGGTTTTTTGTCAAGAATCCAAGGCCTCAAATTGCTTCCTACTTTCAATACCAATAATAAAGATACAGCATTCTATTGTAACTTTGTGTCATAGGATTTATTAATCCTTCTCCCCTGCTTAAACCCTCACCCTAGTATTCCACAGCTACACCCTGGGCTTTGTCTGAATTGGCTGTAGCCGGCAATTGGTAAGGCCAGATGAAGTGTTACAGGAGCTCAGAGAAAAAAAATGCATTCTCATGCAGTTCACACTAAAGTTCCCTATTTGATCTGATCTGCTGGAGTGGGATTAAAAATACATTTTATATTTTGCTGACTGGTAGCAGCTTTTTTATATTTCTTATGTGCTTTGCCATGATTCAAAATGCTGGGAAATAAAATATATTGTGCAGAGATTTATCCAGTGGGTATTGCATACATTTCTTGGGCATAATGCATGAAATAAACCATTTGTATGATTCACACAAAGCTGAGAAGGTCAGAGTGAAAAAAAAAATCCATTTGCCAAATCAATTCAGGACATCAATAAGTTTAATTACTGAACTAAATCAGCTGGGCTTACAGTACAGTGAGTAAGTTAAAAACCTACAATAAACATTTTAAAATTAGGATTCCATTTTTTTTAAAAGAGCTTTTCTCTTTTGTAACAAATACTTGCTTTTTAATTGATTGGACAGCAAAATATAAATGCCAAAGTTTCTGTGAGATGATATGTTCTTGTTCAATTACTACCTACCTACCAAAACAGGTTTTAAACATTGGTATGAAAAGTTCATGTAAATTTTTATGGTTTCAGGTCCTTCCTGGATTGCAGTTAATTTTAATATTCCACAATATAATCCTGCACATGCTTCCTCAAGAGTAACTTTCCAAGAAAAATTCCATTCTACATAGTGGAAGATATTTTTATCCAAAAACTCATAAGTTTGAATTATACATTTAAATCTTTAGAACTGTAGAAAATAACACATTAAATCAATTTCTGTTCCTCTAGAATCCCCAGCCAATTCTCAGAAATCAATCTTGGTGAAGTTAAGACATTCCAATCTGTCCAGTATCTATTTGGAAGACCATCTGGAAGTCCCAAGCATGCCATTTTTAACTTTCTGGAAGAATAGTGTGTGTGAGAGAGAGATTATTGATATTATAAGCAAAGTCAGGCATTTAAAGGATCATAAATGAGGTTACACTAAACCTGGACAACTGTATACTTCTTGTTGTGCAAGCTGTGCCATCCAGCAATTAGTGTACACAACTTAGATCCATTTTAATTACAACAGAACTGAGATCAATTTTATTCATCCTGAAAAACAAACTCGGTCAGAAGAGAATTTTTAAAAAGTGATTCTGCAGTTTTTTGTAGCATTTTGTACATCTTGAGCAAACCTTTCATTTGAGAAATTGATGCCACTAGAATTAGCAGAGGTCCAAAGAGGAGCTCACTTGAAAGAGAAATGCTAATAGCTGTAAGCCAGGCCTTTTGCTTATAGCCTATCTTTTTTTGAAAACAATATTGACGAAAGATTATTTATAGTGAGCACTGACTGGAAAAAGAGAGGAAGGCGGTAGTATAGAACTATTAGGAGATTGTGGAGGTGTTTCAGAGGATATATCTGTGTCTTGGAAGAGCAGCAACCAGGAGGAAAAAAATACTCACAAAACTTTGTTTTTATTTTGTTGAGCATTAGTTGAAACCGAGAGGGACTTTGGCAGGCTTTCAGGATTCTGTAACTGTTAAGTACTTCGTTCGCCTGCGAATGATGAAGACACATGGCGATGTTAAACAGCTCTTTATTCTTCTTCTAACAACACCCGAATGCAAACAAAAGGCACGCAGGCCTTTTTATATGGCCAGAAACCCGGACAATGTCAGCCAATGCGAACAGAGCATTTTTGCGCCTTGCGCATGCGCACAAGGCTGGCACCGCTCTTTCTGGTCCTGGGCAGCTTTTGGAATGCCCGGGACCAGTGCAATGTCCCGAGCCTGCTTTTGCGGGCTCAGGACGCAACAGTAACAAGATCTGAACTGCATTAAGGAATATTCCAAGAATCCTGCTGATTTTTGTTTTTTGGCCTTACCTACCTAGAAAGACTGGTAGGCAGCTAGCTGCACCAGTGAGTTCTGTTGTGTAATAAATTATTTCTATAGTAGTTTAGTAAAGTGTTTCTTTCCTTTATATCTTTTGAAGAGTGACATGTTTCATAAACATTTCAAGACTACAAGCTTAACATATCAAAGATCCTACAAGGATATTTTGAGGGAACAGTAGCTATAAAATTAGAAGAAAATGAGGGTATGAATTTACATTATTCTGTATAAACTATGAGTATCAACTCTCTCTCTGCTTGTTCTTTTCTCTTGATGGATTGTGATTTTTTTCAGTTCATTCTTAGGGTTTCCTTCTTGAGGACTGGTTTACATATAAGTCTTCAATATTTCTAGTCTCAGTTATATGGGATTATTTTATGATCTAGTGACTGCCATATACTTTTGTCTGTATCTGAAGGACATACAGAGAATGTTTCAGGGAAAACAGGGACAACTCAAGAAGACTGACATATTTATACTGAGCACTATATATTCCCTCCAAATCTTAATTAATGGATCAACATCATTTTAATATGCAGTGGCATTTTATCATTTATCAGTATGTGTCACTGATTTTATTCAAATCTCTGAAGGAAAAATATTTTTATATTCTTTTAAAAAGATACTTTGGTCTTTTAATAGGAATTTGAAAGGCACTAAAATGCAATAATTAACCTTTAGATGCTGGTGTTTCATATTTAATTTATGTGGCTAAATGTTTCCCCAGAGACCCATTGATATCTGAGAGAGCACAATTAAGCTTAGATAATTTTGAAAAAAAGAAATATGTTGTTAGAAGAAGTTTCAATAGCAATCAAAAAGTTTTGGATCCAGAATGAACTGTCAGTGAGATGCAATTACATAAAGGTGAAAGGTTTGCTTTGCTTACTCAGGTGGTTTTAGTCAGATGTAGGTTGTTCTTTATCTTTAGGGCATTAGAGCTGTCATTCCTGAGTATTTGTTTATGAAAGTTCTTGAAAATGGAAAAAGGTAAAATCAACAGGTGAGAGTCTACACACTGATGGCCCGCAAGGTGTTTGAGCTCCTTTGGGAGTCCAGTGATTATTTGCACAGAAGTCTCTCTTTATTTTATGTTAGAAGTGAGCCAGAAATTGGAGCACAGATGTCTTGCTCTACAAGATCGAAAGTCTACCTAATCCAATGGTTGAACACCAGCAGCACATGCTTAGAGATATTGGATGGTAGTTATGAGCAGGAGTTGAAATCATGGGGTGGCATCATAAAGGAATTTAGAGGTGACCTTGAGAAAAGAAGGAAAGAACTATTAAGGGAGAACTTAGAGCTGCTGCTATTACACAGCCCAGAAATTGAAGCAAACATGAGAAAGAAACTCAAACTAACCCTGCCCAGATTTTATTGATTTTAAGAGGAAAACATGGACTGGTTTTCAAGGTTCTATGATTATCCTCTACAATAGTAAAGTAGCACTCTTGGAATCCCTGCAGTCTGTTCTTGAGTGTGTGTTTCTTCACCTGATCTGCTTGAAAGGATAACAGGCATTAGATAAACAAGAATCTCCAGCACTTCTATATAACCTTCACTTAGTCAGATAATGGCAATTATTGTATAGTAATATAGGGAGGTACACATGCACATGTCTATACTCAGAGATATATAAAGCCAAAGGTAGGACACACTGCCTTGGTGAAGAACCTTTATTTGTGTGGCTATATAAATGCAACATTCAATTAGGTGCAGTGGGTAGAATTGTACTTTTGACATACCAGCTGAAATGTGCCAAAAATAACTGGCATTGTACCTTATTGTTAGCAGGAAATGCTGCAACTGGCATGTTGTATACATGCCACTTGCAGCATTTCCTGCTAGCTGTCCTGGTAATTTATTCTATTTCCTCTGTCATATTAAAAATCATTATAGGAAATCTTCAGCTATTTCAACCATATAGATAATGAAAGTTAATATATTCACGGACTAATCGGTGATGACCATGACATGTGGAAAAGTGCAACTTGGAATGTAAGAAGAATAGATGAAAAAAAAAAGAATAACAATGAGTGAAAAAAACATAATAGATGGTCATCATACAATTTAGAGAAAGTGAAATAATATAATAGACCCAAATGAAGGTGATCTAATCTGGTGCAAAAGAGTTAATAAAAACAAGCAGGAAGATAAAAATGTAAATTTAATTAGGCATGAAAGAGCTAAAGCACATGTCAGAAAATATGAATTGGAATATGAATACATATTCAGTTGTGTGGATGAATGCACATTAAAAAAAGCAAATATGGGTGTGCTTCCTCCCACTTGGGTTATATGGAAGAGGGAATTGGGAATATCAGCAGAAAAAAAAGTTACATGGATGTAGTGGGAATGGTTTGTTTAAGGAGTATAAAAAGAAAGAAAGTCAAGAATGAATAGCTGATGAATGAATGTGGACTGACTAGAAAAGCAGATGATCAGTAGAAATGGAGCAAATTACCAAAAACAGATATGTGAAGGAAGAGTGAATGGCTTGAGAGAAGGGGATGAATGGGAAAGTTAAGGTTGGATGGAGTTACAGGAGAAGTTTAAAGAATAAAAGGTGCTGTGCAAAGCAATATATGGGTGTTGTAGATGAGGAGGAATGGTTTGCAATAGAGATTTATAGCAAAAGGTATTACTGTAAACTGGATGTGCTTTTATTTCCTGTCTTTTATTTTTTTATTATTATCATCTCGAAAATTCCATTTCTGTATTGAACAGAGTGTTGTCTAGGTATAAAAGTATTAGAATATAAAAATCATCACATTCACAATAATCTTATCAGAATACAATCATATACTAAGAAGTAGCAATTGTATTGTTAAAAATAGCATTTCCCACAATAACATGAATTGTATAACAATCAAAGTATTTACTAATCCATTATAAATCTTCCTCACTTAATCCACATTTTCTCATATTTCCAACTTTCTAACCTCTGTTTTTATCAACTAACCATTGGTAAAATAAGTCCCATGTCATATAGTATTCAGTTTCTTCTTTTTCTTTAATCTTTAATGTTAACCTATCCATTTCTGCACATTCCAGTATTTTTTAAATTATATTCTCCTCTATAGGGGTTTCTTCATTTTTCCAAAATTGTGCTTATACCTTTATTATAGTTCTCTGGTAACATGTTCTGGTTAAAAAATCTTTATGTTGTTTTATCATTGCTTCCAACCATAGGCCCTTTCTTTCATTTTTATTTCCGGCTTTTATTTCCGGCTTACAGTACAACTTATTTTTCTTTTTCTGTGCTTTGAATGATGTTGCTTATCTTGAAAGGGAATAATTGTGTATGCATGCATTGATTTCAGTGATAATCCACCCACAAAAGTGTGTGTGTGTGTGTGTGTGTGTGTGTGTGTGTGTGTGTAATGAAAGACCAGGAGAAATGTCAAAATGAACACCTTGTACCGTGAAATGGATTCATGAAATGAAGACAGCCGGTTCTCACGAGACTCCTTTGCATGTCGCTACTGTATCTTAAGGGGCAATACAATAACAAAAATTTCCAAACAAACAAACAAAGCCCCTGTATCAAATTAACACTTCATTGCAGGGTGGTTTCTGAGTTTTACATCTTTCTATAAAAAGATTGTGTGTGTGTGTGTGTGTGTGTGTGTGTGTGTGTGTGTGTGTTTATATATATATATATGTTAAAATAAAATGAGCACCAAGGTAATTAAAACTATAAAAGTTTAATTTAAAAACGCCAAGCTTTCGCCATCACCTGCCGGCATCATCAGGGCTTAAAACGCCAGAGAGTGGGAGAGTCTTTTACAAGCAAGCCAGAGTCTGCACCCGGCTCCTTGATCTCGTTACCGGACCTAATTGGATAGATTGTACTCCGGTGATCCGTTTCTTCCTGCACCCCTTATCTACGTGTATGTCCTCATTTGCCTTCTTTTCCTTGGATTCTAGGGTGGGTGGGGCAACCTCCCTATCTCCCTGGTTGCCCCCCTCCTTTGATGCATTCTCTCCCTCAGGTTTGTGTGGTGGTTTGCATTTCCCTTTCCTCTTTTTCCAATCCACATCCATGCAGCTTTTTCCAATCCACATCCATACGAGAATAGAGAGAATACTCGTAGAGAGAATAGCTGCATGGATGTGGATTGGAAAAAGAGGAAAGGGAAATGCAAACCACCACACAAACCTGAGGGAGAGAATGGATCAAAGGAGGGGGCAACTAGGGAGATAGGGAGGTTGTCCCACCCACCCTAGAATCCAAAGAAAAGAAGGCAAATGAGGACATACACGTAGATAAGGGGTGCAGGAAGAAACGGATCACCGGAGTACAATCTATCCAATTAGGTCCGATAACGAGATCAAGGAGCCGGGCGCAGACTCTGGCTTGCTTATAAGAGACTCTCCCACTCTCTGGCATTTTAAGCCCTGATGATGCCGGCAGGTGATGGCAAAAGCTTGGTGTTTTTAAATTAAACTTTTATAGTTTTAATTACCTTGGTGCTCATTTTATTTTAACATGAATATACCCAGGGTTCATATTTTTAATATTATTACTCATATATATATATATATATATATATATATATATATATATATATATATATATATATATATATATATAGATATATATATGTTTTCTGAGGTTTTCGCGGGTGTTTGTATGTAGGTCTTTGGTTGTTCGGGTTTTCTCCCGCGTAAAATTGGAAGTGTCTTGGCGATGTTTCGATGAAGTCCCATTCGTCATCTTCAGGCTGGTGTTTTCAGCTTCGTGCTTCTAGGAGCAATGTGTGATCGTAGCTGTTTCTTCCTTTTAACTGCCAGTGGGGGTATGAACTGATTGGATGAGAGCTTGGCTGTGTTCTGATTGGATGGAGGTGTGTTCTGATTGGTTAGGATCTTGGCTGTGTTCTGACTGGATGGAGGTGTGTTCTGATTGGTTAGGAGCTTGGCTGTGCTCTGATTGGATAGGGGGTTGGCTGTGCTCTGATTGGATGGGGGGTTGGCTGTGCTCTGATTGGTTGGGGGAGTGTTCTCTTTGGGTGGGGGTTTTGTTGTGCTCAGGTTCGTCTGAGTTGCATGGGGATGTGAGATGATGAGCTGCATTGCTATTGTTTGGCTTCGCGTTCGTGGTCGTGCCTCATCTTCATGGTGGGTGTTAGTTTGCTTCATGTATGGATTGGAGGGGTTTAAAGTGGCTAATGATGCAGCTGTGATCTGGCTTCTGGTTTGTGGTCGTGCCTCATCATCGGTGTGGGTTTGGGTTTACTTTTTGTGTGGACATGTGGTGGTGACATCCTGTGTGGCTTTTGTGAGTGTGGGTCTGGTGTCATTCTTTGTGTTAGGGACTCGTTTGTCAATAAGGGCAGGTTTCCAAATGGCTGGTAGGCGGGAGGTATCATCTCGTTTGTTCATGCTGTGTGGGCATTTTTCTATCTCGATGGCTTCTCTGATTATTCTGTTATTAAAATGTTCACTTTTGGCAATGGTTCTGGTATTTTTAAAGTCAATTTCATGTCCTGTGGTTTTAAGGTGTTGGACCAGGGAAGATGTTGGTTCCTCTTTTTTGACTGAGTTCTTATGTTCTTCAATGCGTGCACTTATTCTTCTGTTGGGTTGTCCGATGTATGTGGTGGGACAAGTGGTGCATGGGATTTCGTATACTCCTTGATTTTCTAATTCAATTTTATCTTTGGGGTTTCTTAGGATGGTGGATATTTTTCTGTTTGTGCAGAATGCTGTCTTAATGTTGTGTTTGTGGAGGATCTTACTGATTCTGTCTGTGGTGCCTTTTATGTAAGGGAGGAGGGCTTTGCCGTTTCTTGTTCTCTGTCTGGGGTTTTAGTGGGGGTTTCTTTTTGGATTAGTTTGGTAATCTTATTTCTTTGGAATCCATTGGATGTAAGTACATTAGTGAGAGTGTGTAGTTCGGTTTGTAGGTGTTGTTCATCAGCTAAGCGTTTTGTTCTAGAGATGAGTGTCTTGGCTACGGAGTTGATCTGTGCTGGGTGGTGGTGTGAGAGAGCATACAGATAGCGGTTTGTGTGTGTTTTCTTCTGGTAGATGGTGTGTCCTAGGGAGCCATTGGATTTCTTGTAGACTAAGACATCCAGGAAGGGAAGTTGGTTATTAGCTTCTGTTTCCATGGTGAACTGTATTTTGGGGTGTAGGCTGTTGAGGTGTATGAGAAGTTGTCCAGTTTTTCTTTCCCATGTGGCCAGATTATGAAGGTGTCGTCTACGGGTTAGTGGGTTAGTGTTCAGATTTTTCCAGAGCTTGGGTTTCAAAGTATTCCATGTAAAGGTTTGCAATGACAGGTGAGAGGGGTGATCCCATGGGTGCTCCTTCTATTTGTTTGTATTTTTGTCCATTTTAGATGAAGTATGTGTTGGATAGGCAGTGGTTGGTTAGATCTAGGATGTGTTTGGGGGGTTATATTTGTTTTGGATAGCTATCAAGGCTTCTTTGATTGGTACTTGGGTGAAAAGGGATATGACATCGAAGCTCACGAATAGGTCGCTGGGCTGTAAGTTTTGTTTCTTTATGATCTCTAAGAAATGGAATGAGTTTTTTACGTGTGAGGTGATGGATTCTGCATAGGGCTGTAGTTGTTTGGCAAGAAATTTGGATAGGTTTTGTAGAGGTGAGCCTATGGAGCTGACTATGGGTCTAAGTGGGGTTCCTTCTTTGTGTATCTTGGGGAGACCATAGAGCTTAGGGCATCTGGATGATTTCTCTCTGGGAATGATTCTTTGCTGGATCTCTTCGCTAATGGGGGAGGCTTTTATTTTGGATCTGGTGGTTTTTTCCAGGTAGGTGGTGGGATCTGTGTTTAGGGGTTTGTATGTAGAGTCTTGGAGTAGGTTGGTTAATTTGGTTTGGTAGTAAGATGTGTTCATAACCACCGTGGCGTTGCCCTTGTCTGCTGGTAGGATTATTATGCTGGTGTCTTCTTTCAGGTTACATAGTGCTGTCTGTTCCTCTTTGGGTAAGTTGCTTTTGGGTGGCTTGCTGGTGCAGAAGATGTTGGTGATTTCGAGTCTGATTCTGTTAGCGTCATCGGTGTTGATTTTGGTCAGGCTGGTTTCAATTCCACATATAATGGTTCCAGTGGGGATGTGTTTGGGAGCAACTGCAAAGTTGAATCCTTTGGAAAGGACATTGGTTTCAGCTTTGGTGAGAATCCTATCTGAGATGTTATGCACTGTTTGTTTCAAGTGTGGCTGTGAGGGCGGAGGGGTTTGTTTCTGGCATTCTTGTAGTCTTCGGAATTTGTTGGTATGTGTGTCTGTCTTGAGGGTGGTCTGTGTTTTGGCTCTCCAGACGGCGAGTTGTTTGGATTTTTCCCAAAGTGCGGGGTGGATCTTGTTGCTGAGTTTGAGGTGAAGTGTGAGGAGATCTTTGTTAATTTGGTCTAGGAGGAATCTTTTTGTGTGAAGTTCATTTCTGTTTAGGGCCAATTCTGTTCTTTTCAGGATGCATTTGGTGGCTGCAGAGTTGGAGTGGAATTTCAGTTGGAAACATGTGGGGATTAAATTTTGATCTCGGCAGTTGCGTAGGAATGCGAGGTCGCATAAAATGGAAGCTCTTTGGACTTCAAGTTTTTCATAGGTCCTGGTATACATACATACATACATATATATATATATATATGTGTGTGTATACACATAAGAAGTCAGCATCAGATTTCTCTACAACAGCTGAGCCTATACTGGCAAAACCAAAGGAATCACACCCTATTTCAGAACAGAATTTGAGTTTAAATGTCTGTGGAGATTCTCAATCATTCAGGGCATGGTTGTCCCAAAGGTGTTTTTTCCAAAAGGCAGCTGGATTTCTTGGATTTTTTTTCCTTTGAAAATGTTTCGATTCTCTTCCAAGAAGCTTCTTCTTAGAACTTAAATGTGGAACTGCAGAAGCCTCTTGGATGAGAAGCAAAATGTTTTCAAAGGGAAAAAAAAAACTAAGAAAGTCCAGTTGCCTTTTGGAAAAAGCACCTTTGGGACAATTTAAATTTAAGCATATATTCTTTTTCTTCTCCTTCTTTAGTCTGATTAATTGCCTAGCCTCATTGTATTACTTGTCACATGTGCTTTTTTTCTATGACCATATCATTGGTTTTGGGAACTTTGTCCTGAACCTTTTCAATCTGTAAAGTTTCAGGATAGCCAGACAACTGGTTTTGTTGAAAACATAGCATATGGTGTGTGTCAGACAATGTGCCAAATGACCTGAATATAATTGCATCAGTGAAACAAACCAATCTATGTGATTGCTAATTCACATACATAGAAAAGCTGCCATAGGCAAGAATGGTCTGTTTGACTAGACATCCTGCAGCTGTCATATCTTGGATGCCACAATGAAACCATCTTCCTGAGGTCTGCTTAGGCAAATTAATAAGAGAGCCCTTTCTTGACTTTCTTTTTTGGGTGTGATATAATTGGGAAGAAAGGAGCTGCGAGTCGTTTTCCAACAGGAGGTCTGATAACGAAAGGAGATTTGCAAGAGAATGTTGTCAAAGTTAAAAAAACAGAAGTCAACTTAATCCTACAGAAAATGAATTATTCCTGGAAACTGCTGTTCTCTTGCCCCTGGTAATATGCAACTATAAGCAGTTGGCACCTTTAAAATAACACAAAAACAAGCAAAATAAAACAAAAAACAAAACAAAACAAACTTGATTTCCACTGTAGAGCATATCAGAAAATTGAGAAGTAAAACCTAGGGATGATAAATTGGGTTAGACTGTAAGAGGCAAAATATTGAATGTGTACACGTGAATGCCACATTAACAGTGCAAATGAAATCTTTTGCAATATGTTAATCAAAGGAAATGGAATTGAGGTATGTGCTCTGTCAGCAGAAGGACCAACAAGTCCTTAGTAGGAGCAAGGAACAGTAAAAATATAATAACAATCAGATATAAAAATATAGGACCCTCATGATAATCAAAATAAGGTTGTTGTGATTTGAATGGCTCTTTTTTACTTTATGTAAATTGTGTTTTTTATTATTATGCCATCTTTGAATATATAAATCCCTTAAAAGCCCTTTAATGAAGGCTGGCATTGAATACCAAAATAAGCCTATGTTTAATTGCCATCTGTCTTAAGCACAATTTAGAACTAAGCATTAAAGCAGTTGCACCTTTTTCCGGGTTCATGGGGCTACTTCAAATGCTGCTCCCAACTACTTCTACATGCCTCCCAAAGCAGATGTACAATCTGGAAAAGGCATAGTTATTTTATTAAGGTGAAAAATGATGCTTTGGGATCCAAAGCATCTCATTTGAAGGATATGCAGAGCTTTCAAGCGATGCCTGTACATATTCTCAATTGCTTATATAAACAATTTTATCCTAAATACTGCTTGCCCACTGAAATGGGAAGAACTCTCTAGGTTAGGCTGTATTTCTGAGTTTTTGCAAAGACAACCAGCAGATCCTTAGTGCGACAGTCAACTTAGGAAAGTAGCCTGGAATGGTGGGAGGGTGGTGAAAGGTGCTTAGGTTTAGCATAGAATGAGATGGACAGAATTTCTTGGGTAAGCTTGTAAGGGCCTGCAGGTCCTGGAATCACTTCAATTGGTTACAGGAAAGACAGCGAAAGGGAGCACTTTGGCTCACGTAGTTAGGCTGATCATTGGCAGGCTCATGTTCGAAATCCATTTGCTGCTGCATGATGGGGTGAGTTCCTGTCACTCGCTCCAGCTCCTGCCAAGCCAACAGTTCAAAAGGGGGTGACTGTGTGTAGACAAATGAGTACCTTGTTAGTGGGCAAATTAATAAAAGGAGCCCCAACAAGGCATCCCATTGGCAAATCCTTTTGACTCAGAAGCATTTCAGTGCTCCTGACATGAATGTAGTAGTAGTAGTAGTAGTAGTAGTAGTAGTAGTAGTAGTAGTAGTAGTAGTGAAAACAAGCAGCACTCAGTATCTTGCATTGGTCAGCCTCTTCCCCAAAATAGTACGAATTGCTAGAGAGGAAAAATCAAATAGATTGATGATGCCCAATATTTGCTTCTAAACCTGGAATCAAGCAAATGAATTGCTGGCTGGCGATGCTTCCTCCACTTCTGTGGGGTTTTGCTGACAGTAGAACTGCCACTGCTTTTGCTTTGTTCTTATCTTCCAGCTCAGCTGATCCATGAAATGTAATTTTAGGACAAATATGCAGCATTTCTTATCTTCTAATATAGGAATGCTTCTTGTATCTTAGTGCTTCATTCATAGGCATGTTGAAGGTACCACAAAATATTTTACTGAAAATCTACTCTGACATTCAGTGACATGTTTTTGTAGCAGCAGCAGCAGAAGAAGATGTAACCAGCTCTGTAAAACAATTGAAATTACAGGAAAAACAGCACAGGAAACAGTGCAATGCAATACTGAAGAGAAAAAAAAAAAAACCCAGGAAACTACTGAAATGAAATCGTACTCCATAAAATGTCAGTGGATCAATTATGGCTGCCATAAAAAAATAAGCTGGTGGAAAGAAATCAAAATGAAATCATGCAAAATGAAAAGGAAATTCATTCTAAAAAAAAGTGGCCAGATAAGCAGTGTTAATTCTTTTATTCCTCTTCTTCAAGTTACTTTTATAAATAGTTGTAACTTGGAAGTCTTGGAAAATGGCAGAATTTGCCAGCTCTTGGTGGACTTAGAAGCTAACTTAGAAATTGATCTGGTTGGTGCTTGGACTGAAGTCTATTAGGAAATACCAAGAATATAGATTAAAATTGGAAACTGGAAAAAAAGCCTTAGAGAAAGGCAAGGAAACCTTGTTTATTAGTCTCAGCAACTTTAAGATCTGTGGACTTTCTGGGCAATTCTGGGAACTGAAGTCCACATATTTTAAAGTCACTGAGGATGAGAAACACTGCGGTAGACAAATCCTAGACTGTCCTCTAGGACAGTCGCGAAGCTGCCCTAGCCTAACCATGCTGTTACAGAGACTTCTGCATGGTTTTATCCCTGTAATCACCCGAGGTTGAGGCTGAGCTTTAAAAAATTACTTGGGAGAGAGCTAAAATTGAAAATATGGGCAAAGCAGATTTATTGTGATCGTACATCACTATAAAATGTATCTAGACAGCAATTAACTGCACCTATCTTTATTCATATTTTATTCCTCCACAAAATGAAAAAGCTGGAAATGGATTCTTTTGGTAAGAATAAATGAGGAGTATTTTTTCCCCTCAGGGGAGATTGATACCAAATAGAAAGCAGAAATTATGGCAAGTCAAAGCTTTAGAGGAAGATCTTCCTTCCAGAAAAATTATACAAATACAATATGCATAAAAAATCAATGTCAAATGTATTTTTGAAAGTTCCAGTGTCCTTTTCATATCTGTTATATAATCTCCATCCCAATACCAGAGAAAACTAAAATTAATCAGAAGCATAGCTTCTCTGAAGCACTTAATGGAATATTTTAAATGTAAAATCTATTTTCATTTATTACTGCCAGTCAGAATGGCTCAGAGATGACAGTTTGGAGGGAAATAGGATCGTGAGCAGTAGAACTGGAGATGTTGTCTTTGCTGTTTGTTTGTGACTTTTAGGAAAGAAGCCAAATCTTTATCATGTCTTCAGCATTTCCAGAAGGATCAGAATCTTCAGACAACTGGTTAAGAAAACACAAATTTTTGTGTCCATATCCCGTCGCGCTGAATGTATAGGAGTGTTGTTGGTTTCTGATGGATATTTTCTCTTCACAGAACTAAAAGGGAAGAGGAAACACCCCCCCCCCAATGGCATTAATTAGATTTCAAATATGTAGAGGACATATGTATAAAGGCTAGGTGAATGTGAAAGAAAAGTGTTGCTGCTTTAAGAGTGATTGTTGACTGGATTTCTTAAATGTCAAGATTTCTTTTTTCTAGACTCATGCGGAAGCCTTGAATAAGACAGGCTATGTTCATGAATAGTGAGGAGATGCTACTTTTGCATTGACTGTTGGCTTGAACCATTTTCAGAGCGCAGACCTAACATCATATTGTATTGCTCCCTTGCTCAGTTTAGTTGGTAGCTTTCAAAGAATTTCATGCAAGGTTTGAATAAGGATTGTGGATTGTCTGCTTTACATAGTGGGGGCATGTTGGCCTGCTTTGATATTGAAAAGAGTTAAATGACCTCCAATGTCTCTTCCAACTTTACTACTACTACTACTACTACTACTACTACTATTATTATTATTATTATTATTAAATCAAGTTTTCTCTTAGTGAAGAAATGACTTGAAAACAATGCATGTATTTTTTAACCCCACCTCTATTATTTTTATAAATAACTCAATATCAATGAATATGTCAATATTCATTGTCAATAAGTTAATGAACATAATACTCCTTTCTCCTGTTTTCTCCACAACAACCCTGTGAGGTGGGCTGGGCTGAGAGAGAATGACTGGCCCAAGAGAAGCCAGCATTCATATCTAAGATGGGATTAGAATTCACAGTCCCCTGGTTTCTAGCAGGTGCCTTATCCCCTGGACTACTGGATCATCAACCTGCTGCACAAACAATGGCTTATGCTAGCGTACACCTGTTTTCACCGAAAGTGAAGTGGAGCAAAAAAAGGATTGCATTTCCACTCTGATGAAAAGAAGGTGCTTGTTGCTTGGCTTATTGGCTTTGCTTTGAAGAGGTACATTAATCAAAGCATCATCCGGATGAAGCACCCCTTGGAGATCTGCATGCCAATGCTAGTTTGGGTAGTTTAGATCAAGCATTTTTCTCCTTGGCTTTGATGATGCTGGTGATTGTAGTAAGTGAACTGATGGCATTTCCTATTTGTCAATAAAGGTAAACACTTTTCAGCTAAACACAGCAGTCTCATTATCTCCCTAGGTGGCAGAGATATTTAGCCATTCTTTTGGAAAAAGGCTGAATCATTTTGGTAGAAGCCTGGTGACAAAGGAAGAGAGAAGGTGAACATTTTGGTGCCGTCAGGGATTAGCCAAATAGCTGGAAATATAAGGCCAGCCAAATCAACTGATCTTTTAATTGCATTTCAACACATTTTAGAGTTACTTTCACGTGTGTATCTTAAAGCCAGCTAAAGCAACAAAGTTATTCAGCTTCTTCATTAAAAAAATCCATTCCATTTGGGGGGACCTTGCAGAATAGCAATAGCGGTTCTGTAAAGCCCTGTTCCATAGTGCTTTACAGAACTCTCTTACAGAGTCAGCGTATTGCCCCCAGCAATCTGGGTCCTTATTTTACTGACCTCGGTAGGATGGAAGGCTGAGTCAATCTTGAGTCCCTTCAAGATTGAACTCCTGGCTGTTTGCAGAGTTAGCTGCAATACTGCTTTCTAACCATCGGACCACCAGGGAATCAAAACTAAATCATCAGCAAAAGCTCTCAGTTTATACATTTCTTTCTCAATCAATACAGTATTTTCTTTTCTTGTCTAATGTCTCTAGTCAAAACTTCCACAACTTAAAAAATAAAATAAAGGAGAGGAAGGACATCCTTGTCTTGTATCCATCTGAATCTCACATGGCTTAATCAAAACCCCATTAATAATAATATGAGCTTGCTGAGAACTATAGATTGATTTAATCCCTTCAATAAATTTCTCCCCCCAAAGGCTCTATCTTCTAAAACTTCAAACATAAAAACCCAGCTTAAGTTGTCAAAAACTTTCTCTGTTAATTTCAAGGTTACAAAAATGGAGCTACAGGCTGCATATAGATTCACCCATCTTACTATTTTTTTTTTAAAAATGTACATTTTACAACAAACATAGAACAAAACATATTGCTGGTAAAAAAAAAAAAAGTCATGTTACCTACAACAGAACTATCTTTAAGCAGTGGGAAAGAATACCAGAAGCCATCCTACACATGCTTTTCCAAACCTCTTTGAAATATAAATTGCAAGCAGAGAGAGCCCACTCTGGATATGAACCACAAAGGAGAGCATAAGGGTAAACTCCATTAACCCCACTGTCAGTCTCCCTAGCCCTTGGTTTAAGGTTTAAGAAGAGCTGGGTATTTCAAAATTTGTAATTGATCCTAAGTTCATTGTCATGTGATGAAGTAATTTATACTGTAGTTTAATACAAGAAACAGTTATGTTATCAGACCTCTGCTAGTATCCTGAACTAGATAGATATATATTACTTAGGTAACATATCTACTAAAATGTCAAGATGTCTGATATATCATAACTTATTTCTGCTTTATGGAAGAAACATAGATACAAAGTACAGAGTAGAGTGGCTGGAGACACATGTAGTCTATCATATGCACATATGGTGGCCCACCAAAATAGAGCACTTAAAAATCTCTCTTGTCCTGCAGTCCAGTTTACCTGCTGGTTATTACTCATATTTTGGAGACCAACTGAAGCCAGATCACACTGGGAATGGAAAAAGCATCTCCCTTAACCAAGATATTTTGCAGCAGTAAATGATGAAATGCTAAGGACAGAACTCCCCCACCCCACTACCAGCTTTAAATTTATCTGCTAAAGAAAAAAAGCACTTTTGGAAGAAGTTTGCAGAAAGCATTTGCAGTCCATGTTTTATGGGAATTCAGACTGGTGTTTTGATATTTCAGTCCTTCTATACTGCTCAGAGCAGCTAGTCAGTTTAAATGTGCATCATTTCAAAACAAGCAATGCAGCAAAATGATTGAAAATCAAGATAATTATTTTTATAAAATAATCCCAGAGCCTTTGTCAAGGAGTAGAAGAGAAGGCTTGCTGTGAATTTCAGTGTACTTCAAGGTGACTGACCTTTCTGATTATTTTATCTCCCAGTTATCGCCCAACTGATCTGATTCCTTTCAGTGCCTTCCCACCTCAGCACAACATGGAAATGTTTATGTGTTTATGACTCTATATTGCTCATGGACAATTATCAAACCAATTAGTAGTTGCTTTTTCTGGCCAATAGCTGAATACAGAGACTTGTTGGCCAATTAATGTGGAAGAGAGTGATGGAGTATTATTGCTGAAGTTGTATGTTTTGAAATGATATTTCCTTCTCCAGTATCACTGTACTGCTCACAGTTGCAAACACTGATGCATTTGCAACCATTCAAGATGGTTCATTCATCTTGAAGACCTGTAAGTATGACCACAGACAAAAGTCCATTCTTGTATCTGAGGCAGTAATGCCTCTATCAGGATATAAACATCTTCACTTGAAGTTGTTATGGACTTAAAAAGATATGAAAGAAGGAGTTTTTAACATCCATGCATTTTAAGCTCATTCAGAGATTTTTAAATGATGTATCATTGGGAGAATTTGTGCCCAGAAACAATGAAGTTGCTGTGGAAAATATGACAAAAGTGGAATATTGCTGAACCGATTCCATATTTTTTTAATACTCAGTTATCCCAGTAAACATATATACAAGTGCCCAAGATAAACAAGCAAATCAAAATGAAACCAAAACCAGCTCCTGCAACAATATTAGAGTTATCATGCATTAATAGCTTTCCTTTCACGATTTGGCAGCAAGTATGCTTCTGCTCAAAGTTTTTCATAACATTTGCCAATTACGGCAATGTTGCAAGACATTTGACTTCATTTTTAAATCTTATTGATTGAAAAAGCCATCTCTTTGTGAGCTAAGGATGACTTCATTATTAAGTAGGTGAAATGTCATTCTATGGTCATACTGAACATAGTGTAGATAAAGACTTCTATACAGATATCTGTCTGGGTTGCTTTAGTAAGAAAGATTTTTTTGGCCTTTGGATTCCTTGTTTCTGAAACTCTAATCTCACCTGTCTGGCCTTCAGTCACTGTGATATCCAAAATCTCTTTCAACTCGCTTCCTTGATCTTATGGGACCTTTTCCAAGCCACGTGCTGTTTTTCTCCATTCATCTATAGAGACAACATCTGTTGAAAGACTACAAGCTCAGTGGCCATCTGGCTTCCTGAATTGCTATGATTTGACTTTGATGTGCTCTGATACCTATCTACTCTGTGATTTCTATTTCTCTCTTGTCAAAAGATACCTCACAATTATTTGATCAATCCACTGATGCTGCTCAGATATTTAGTAAGTGCCCCCAAGCCTTTAATCTTCCACTATTACTTTAATCTCTTACACTAACCCATGTTCATTCTATGCCACACTGCCTCCTTTCATCTGAATCATTTTTGCTATCCTGGCCTTTACCTCCACTTTTCTGATTCTTTTTTTTTTTTTTTTTATTAAAGAGTTTTATAAATTTTACAGAAAATAAAAGACAATACAAAAACAAAAAACAACATATACAAATAAAAAACAAACATTACCCAACAAAACCCCCCTTCCCCCACCCCTACCCAAACCCCCCCTTCCCCCCCCAGGGCTTCCCAGAGCAGAATATAGGCTTAATTAAAAAAAAGTTAAAAAAATTTATATTTATAAAAAAAAGAATATAAAATAGAATATATATATATATATAAAGTTAAAAAATATGAAAAAACTATATAGTATTTTTATATCAAATTTAAATTGTATGAATTTTATCCATTTATCCCAAACAGCAAGAAATTTCTCTTGCGTTTGACCCTTTAAGAAAGCCGAAATCTTTGCCATTTCCGCCAAATGAGACACTTTAAGAAACCATTCCTGCAATGTAGGCAAAGATTCCTTCTTCCAATATTGTCCTACTAACAGCCTCGCAGCTGTAATTATCAGAATCCAATTATATTTCATCTTTAAATTATCAAATATAGAAACTCCCAATTCTGCCTTCTCTGGATTCTGCCATAAGAGGGAGAAAAGGGGGAGAACAAAGGGGCTTTATGGCCCTCACTTCCTTCTTTACACTTCAAAGAGCTGAATGCTGAATGTGTGTTTATTGTAACCTCGAAGTGTTAACATACCAAAGGAGGGAAGTTGCCTTTCATGTAGTTATCTGAAGTCTCCATCCAGACAGAAGAAAGAAGAAAGGGAGTGGACTTGTGATACTTGAAACTATCACTGGAAGGGGGGTTGATTGGGTGGGACTACTGGTGAACCCCCTCTAAAACCTGAATGGGAGAGCTTGACCCCCAAATTCGTCTAGCTATGCTACAACCATTTTTCTTAATAAAAGGATTCCTTTGGAACGAATTATTCAAGAGTTCTGTCTTCTTAAGATGCAAAGTGGGGTGGGTCCTTACATTAGCACAGGACTTGCAAAATTAATCCACCTGGAAGGGAGACCCTTGCCAGGGGATTTTGCAAAAATTTACCATGTCAGACAATGGAGCAAGAGAGGGGGAAAACTCCCTGGAAAGAGAGCCGCTGACCCAGCTGGAACCTTGCCATATGTTGGGAGCCGAGAGGCCAGTTTCCTCAGGAGAAGAAGTGGTGGAGACACAGGACCACAAGCCTCGCTGGTCGATGGGCGTTGGAAAGAAAAGTGAGTGGGGAAAGGAATCAAGAAAGGTGACCCTGCGACGGGGGACCAAGCAACCAGAATGGAAGCAGGAGATGGAGAAATCCCTGCACGCAAGTGAAGAGGGAGGAAGCTGGGCACCGTACTCAGACTGGATCCTAGAGGAAGCTATTGACCTGATGAAGAGAACTCTCAGCTCCCTAGGAGAGGAGAATACTGAGCCCTACGGCCGCCCCAGTTCCTGGAGACGCAAAGGGAGAGACACCGAGGGGGACATGGAACCTGCAACCCCAGGGACATCTACTGATCCAGGAGCCCCCACCCCCTACCGGACCACAGATGCAATCTGGACGGAGAAGGCACTTACCACCCACAACAGAGGCACCGATCCATTCCAGACATCCACCATTTGGAATGTGAAATTCAAAGGGGAGCCAACACGCTTGGGGGTTCCTAAAACAAGTCCTCAGTACAGGGAATAGGGCAGGATATTCCAGCGGACAAAGCCCGCATCCGGATCGTGCAACGGCCCTGGATGGACCCAGCTGCGGAGTTGGGTAGTGAACTTGCATGACTCCAATGCCCCAGAACTCAGTAACTTCAACCGTTTCATGTCCTCTTTGAGAAGACGATTTGAAGACCCCCTGGCTGATCGCAAAGCCCGTGAAAGAATAACAACGATGAGGCAGGGCAAATGCCCAGTGGCTGAGTATACACAAGAAGTCCGAGCCATTGCCAGCAAACTGAATTGGCCAGAAGACATCCTCCTTGGCCGTTTCAAAGACGGACTAAACTATGATCTATATGATGCTTGCCTGCCCCGAGGGGACACACATCGACTTGAGGAATGGTACGTCTTGGCAGAGGAAGCAGAGATCGACATATTGAAGAGGCACCGCCGAGGAAAACAATGGAGCCGCCCCCCACCTGAGCTGACACACCAACCGGTGAAATCATCGGATACAGCCAAGAAGCAAATGGGATGTTTCAAGTGCGGAAGAGAAGGGCATCGAGCTGTAGAATGCCGCTCAAAGGACCCCCAGCACAACCCAGACAGATCCCCAATCAACAAACCCGGAAAGTATTCAGCTAAGCCAAAAGAAACGGCCATGAGAATGATGGAAATTGCAGAAACCCCCACCTCTGCTCACCAAGGGGAAAGGACTCCAGCCTACACCACAGGGCCGGTGGATGCCTCAGAGGACAGCTCGGAGGGCGAACCCCTGGTAAGTGGATGCATCACACCCATCTTCAAAACAGTGACTATATTAATCCCCCCCATGCCCGAAGCTGTGAAGGTGAAAGCCTTAATAGACTCTGGCTGCACCCGCTGCCTCATTAGCCCAACACTAGTGGGGACTCTGGGCATCCCATCCAGGAGACTGGAACAACCAATCGCATTTGGCCAGCTAGATGGATCCATAGCAGGGGGGGTGCCAGCTACCCTAGCCACTTTGCCAATACATCTCTCCCTGGGCAACCATGAAGAGGACTTAACGTTTGTGGTGACCCCAGGTATGGAATGCCCAATGATTCTAGGGATGGAATGGTTGAAAAAATGGAACACCTGGGTAAATTGGAGGACGACAGAAATCAAATCCCAAAGTGGGACCCATGGACTTAAAAACCCCAAGGGAGGCTACCAGAATCAAGAATAGAAACGCATCCATAGGAAAGGGAAAAAAGATTAACAGAAATACAGGGGAAATATAGGGACCTGCTGAAGTCTTCAGTGAGGAGAGAGCGAATGAGCTTCACCCACACCGACCCACAGGACTCCGTACCATTGAATTCAAGCTGGGGCAAAACTCCCGCAGCCCAGATTATACCCATGAGCCCAAAGGAGAAGGAAGGGAAATGGAAAAGATTTATTAAAAAAAACCTAGAGAGAGGTTTCATTGAGCCAGCCAAGCCTAAAGTGGCTGCCCCGGTCCTTTTTAGAGAGAAGAAGGATGGCTCTTTACGTTTATGCATGGATTATAGGGCCCTGAATACAATCAGTGAAAGCAACCTATACCCGCTGCCCCTCATGAAAGACATGCTGTCACACCTATCGAAAGGGAAAATTTTTTTCTAAACTAGACTTAAGGGAAGCTTACTATCGAGTGAGAATCAAGGAAGGGGACGAATGGAAGACTGCATTTAACTGCCCCATGGGGTGCTATCAATTCAAAGTCTTGCCATTTGGATTACAAGGGGGCCCTGCAGTCTTTATGCAACTAATCAATGACGTTCTAAGGGAACACCTGTTTAAGGGGGTCCTTGTTTCCTTGGACGACATTCTTATCTTTACCGAAACAAAAGACACTTCAAACTGTGCTAGAGAGAAGCGGTTTTAAAGAAGCTGCGAGCCGCTCACCTATAATGCCAAACTCTCAAATGCGAATTCCACCAGGAACAGGATAGACTACCTAGGTCTTTCGCTATCCCCACAGGGCATTGAAAATTGGACCCCAAGAGAAGGGTGCAGAAGGCATGTTAGGATGGCACACCCCGCACAAGAAAGCAACTACAAAGTTTCCTGGGCTTTGCAAACTTTTACCGCCAATTCATCCCCTCATTTGCCCAGATAGCCTTGCCCCTCACTAACTTACTAAAAACGAAGGGAGCATCCTCAGTAAAACCTAGCCACCCACTAACATGGACAATGGAGTGCCAAGCAGCGTTTGAGAGACTAAAGAGACTTTTTTCTGCCGAACCAGTACTAAGGCACCCCGACATGGACAAACCCTTCATAATACAGGCAGATGCAAGTGATGTGGCAGTGGGGGCTGTGCTATTACAAGAAAATGATGATGCAGTATTGCAACCCTGTGCATATACATCCAAGAAACTCACGGAAACAGAACAGCGCTGGCCCGTATGGGAGAAGGAGGCTTATGGGATACGTTGGGCATTACTCACATTGCGACAGTTCCTGGAAGGCAACAAAATCCCCTTCCAGGTGTGGACTGATCACAAAAATTTGGAAGCCCTGAAAACGTCCAGGAAACTCCATCCCAAACAAGCCCGCTGGTCCCAGCATTTTCACCAGTTCCAATTTAAGCTCAAACATTTACCAGGAAGAAAGAACTTCCTGGCAGATGCACTACTCGCTGACCAATTAACAGCGCACGAACCACAGACTCTTATAACAATAATGGCAGAGTCACAACTGCAGGCCCAGTAAACCACAAGCAACCCACCCAAGCCAAATTAAAACCACAACTGGACAGCCAAACTTGAATTGAATTCAGAAAAAGTTTGGAAACAGATGATTGGTTCCAGAAAAACAAAAATGTGTGCACAATGAAAGACGGGTTGCCTTGGATAGGGGAAAAGTTATATATACCAACAACTCCAAGAGTAACTTTCATGCACCTTTGCCATGACACAAAATCAGCAGGGCATTTTGGATTTGTAAAAACTTTACATTTAATTAAACGGCAATTTTGGTGGCCATCCATGAAAAAGGACATTGAAAGTTATATATCCAGTTGTCCAAAATGTGCCACAGCAAAGAGGTTGCAAGGGAAAGTGCCAGGACTATTGCAAACAATGGCAAGTCCCTCAGCC
>NW_024097175.1:0-12751 GCF_016545835.1 Crotalus tigris | reverse complement strand
GTACTTGTACCTTTGATTTTTCCTACCTAAATGTAAAATTTTATTTTTCTCCACATTGAAACTCATTTTGTTGGATAGGGCCCATTGTTCAAGTTTGTCTAGATCTGTTTGGATCCTGAGTTTGTCTTCTGGGGTGTTGGCTACTCCTGCCAGCTTGGTGTCATCTGCAAATTTGATGAGTTCCCCTTCAGTTCCTTCATCTAAGTCTTCATTGAAGAGTACTGGGCCTAAGACAGAACTTTGTGGTACCCCACTGCTTACTTCTTTCCATATGGGATCTGTACTCACTAAGTACAGTTTGCCAGCCAGCTATAGATTCATCTGGTGGTAATGTTGTCTATTCCAACTTTTTCTAGCTTACCAAGGAGTAGGTTGTGGTCTACTTTATCAAATGCCTTACTGAAGTCTAAGAATATTACATCCATAGCATTTCACTGGTCTATAAGTTTAGTCACTTTGTTGAAGAATGAAATAAGATTGGTTTGGCATCATCTGTTTTTAGCAAACCTGTGCTGGCTACTAGTTATAACTTTGTTTGCTTCTAGTTGTTTGCAGATCTGTTTTTTTATTATCTTTTCCAGGATCTTCCCAGGTATTGATGTTAAACTGATTGGTCTGTAATTTCCTGGATCCGTTTTTTTTTTTCCCTTTCTCGAAGATGGGAACCACCTCAGCCCTTTTCCAATCCTAAGGTACTTCCCCAGTGCTCCAGGATTTTTTAAAATGTGGTGCAGTGGTTCTGAGATAACATCTGCCAGCTCCTTCAGAACTCTGGGATATAATCTGTCAGACTCCAATGATTTATATTTGTCAAGGTCAGATAGTTGTTCTCTTACCATTTTCTTGCTTATTTTAAATTTTGTTTCTAATTTTTCTTTTGCAGTGGTTTTTTGGTATGTTGGAATATAGTTTCTTTTTGTGTGAAGACTGATGCAAATTATATTAAACAGTTCTGCTTTCTCTCTATTGCCTGTAATTTCCTTGCCATCTTCTCTTTTTAGTGGACCTACAGTTTCCTTGACTTTTTTCTTGTTGTTAATATGTTGGAAGAAACTTTTTTTATTATCCATGATTTCTGTTGCAAGTCTTTGTTCGTTCTGAGCCTTTGCTTTCCTGACTTTATCTTTGCATGTTCTGGCTGTCTGCTAATAATTAGCCTTAGTTATGTGCCTCTCTTTCCATTTTTTGTATTTGTCCTTTTTGTTTTTCAGTTTGTCAGAAAGATCTTTGTGCAGCCATGCTAGTTTCTTCTTGAATTTCTTGTTTTCCTTTTTCAGTGGTATTGTGCTGGTCTGGGCTTTTATGATCACATTTTTCAGAATTTCCTACACTTCTTGGGTTGTTTTTCCCTTTAGGATTTTCATCCATGGGATCTTTCCTAGGTTCTGAGTTTGTTAAAGTCAGCTCTTTTGAAGTTCAATACAATGGTTGGATTGTTTTCTGTTGCTAATGTTTGTGTTATATTAAATTCCAATATGATGAGGTCACTTTCACCCAAGATTCCAGCAACTTCAACTCCCTCTATCACTTCTTCTCTATTAGTTAAAATTAAGTCCATTATGGCTTTATGTCTAGTTCCCTCCTCCACCTTTTGGATGACAAAGTTGGTTAGGAATCTATTTGATCTCCTGGTCACTGCAGAGTTTGTCTCCGAGCTGATATCTGGATAGTTGAAGTCTCCCATTCCTACTGTGGTATGCTTCCTACATACATTTGTTAGCTGGTTGGCAAAGAGTTCATCTATTTTTTCTGATTGGTTGGGTGGCCTGTAATATACACCTATGGCAATTGTTACGTCCTGAGCCAGCAGGCTCAGGCTGCAGCAATTGGCCTGGGCAGACCATGTGGATGCCCGGGACCAGAAAGGCTGTTCCCAGCCTTGCGCACATGTGCAAGTTGGCAAAATCCCGTGCAACGATTGGCCAGCAAAGCACTGTGCAGGGAACTATAAAAGGGAACTGCATCATTGTGTAGTCTGTTCTGTTGATGTTGCAATAAAGAAGGACTGTTTGGAACTCGTTGCTTCGTCTCAATGCCTCTTTCCTGAGAACAGAACATTGGCAATGAAGGTGGGATTCCTGCAAGGAAAACAAAGTAAGAAGCCAAGCTGACTAACCATGGGAGGCTTGCAGCTCAGAGAAGTGTGGCGTCCGGAGATCGCGAGTCTGCCAGTACAGAAACGCTGGAGGTGAGCTCAGTGAGGGGAGCCCCTTCTCAAACCTTGCAGCAGGAGGCGTGGACAAAGTTTCTGGACTGCAACGATGGTGAAGATAGGCAGGCTATCGGAGTTTGACACAGCTCATCCGGAATGCTGGAGCTTGTATGTGGCCCAGGTGGAGAACTACCTCCAGATGAATCAAATTCACGAAGATGACCTCAAAGCTGCTACGTTGCTGTGTATTTGTGGGCAAGAGACCTTTGATATTGTGGAGAATCTGGTCGCCCCCAGCACCACTGGAATCAATCACCTACACAGACTTGAAGATGATGCTTTGAGAGCATTTTGAACCCAAGCTCTCAGTGATTGCCTGGCGACACACATTTGAGCAGCAGGACCAGAGGCCTGCGGAATTTGTTGCGGCCTTGCAACAAACAGCTAGGCCCTGCGAATACAAGGACTTGGAAGACAGGCTGAGAGATCAGCTGGTCTGCGGTCTGCGAAGCCAGGAGTTGCAGCAGAAGCTCTTCGCGAAGGAAGACCTCACGTTCCAAAATGCCTTGAGGGAAGTTGCCGCTGAAGAAGCAGCAGGCACAGCTGTGAAGGCCTTGTGGCTCACCAAGCCCCCTCAAATTCCAGCCACCGTCCATCAAGAGGTTGCTCACGAGGAATCCAAACAGGATCCAGAATCGGAAGTGGACCAGCTGCATCAGGCTCTGGAGAGAAGGCCTCACAGAAGAAAGGCCCAGCCAGCATCATCCCCTCGATGCATCAGGTGTGGAGGCTGCCATCACCATGCAGACTTGCCTCCATCTGTTTGGGTCGCCAGAGGAAACGTTACCCAGAAGAATTGCCTCAGAAAGGTACCAGGGTCGCCAGCCAGAACAGTTTGCAGCAGAAGAGGCCTATGGGTTAAACTCAGGCCATCAAAACTCATCCACAGATTTCCAGAATTCCAGAGTCAACATGAGGGGGAAGGTGCAGTGTAGGAATTTTGAGGGGCTGCTAGATGTAGTTGTGCTTGGGGGAGACCACACGAACCTCATTGGACTCGACTGCTTTGAGGCCCTTGGGATTCAGGTGACTGGAATAAACAGAGTTCAAACAACAGGCCTGGCTGGGGTCTGCAAGGAGTTTGCAGAGGTGTTTAGTCTAGAACCTGGCTTGTACAAAGGCCTCCCAATTTCTCTGAGGATAGATCCAGCCATAGCCCCCATTAGAATCAAGCCATGCAGGGTGCCCTTTGCCTTAAAGGGTAAAATAGATGCAGAGCTGGATAATCTGATTCAGCAAGGTATCTTAGAGCCTGTAGACAGCAGTCCATGGGAAACCCCCATAGTTACGCCACTAAAGGTCAATGGTGAAGTCTGAATTTGTGCGAACTACAAGTGCACGCTTAACAAAGCGCTGTAGCAGCATTCGTGCCCGGTACCTGTGGTCAGCCACATTCTGGCTTCCCTCAAGGGAGGGCAGATTTTTGCTAAGCTTGACCTGGCTCAGGCCTATCAACAGTTGCCAGTTGACGAGGCAACGGCAGAGGCCCAAACTATAGTAACTCACAGGTGGGCATTCAAGACTGCAGTTTGGAGTAAATGTGGCCCCTGGAATCTTCCAGAGTGTAATGGAGTGAATGCTCTATAATATTCCTGGCATTTGCCCATACTTTGATGATGTCCTCATCGCTGGGGACTTAGCTGGCAATTTAGCCAAAAGACTGAGAGCCGTTTTGCTACATTTCCGCCAAGCGGGGCTAAAGCTGAAGCAAGACAAGTGTAAGATCGGAGTTAACTGAGTTTTTAGGATTCCGCATTGATGCTCAGGGCATCCATCCTGCTGAATCCAAGCTGCAAGCAATTCAGCAGGCCCCAAGTCCCAAATCCAAAGGCAAACTTCAGACCTTTCTGGGACTGTTAAATATTTACCACTCATTCCTTCCCCATAAGGCTGCAGTGGCTGAGCCGTTACAGCAGCTCTTGGACAAACAGGCTCCTTGGCAGTGGATACAAGTACATGAAAAGAGTTTCAAAGAGGTCAAGGCCTTGCTCTGTTCAAATGTGGTCCTAGTGCATTTCAATGAGACCTGTGACACGTCTCCTTATGGGATTAGGGCTGTGTTAAGTCACTTGAAGGCTGATCGGACACAAGTCCCAATAGCATGCTACTCTAGGACTCTATCCTCAGCTGAATGCAACTACGCACAGATAGATAGGAAAGCCTTAGCCATAGTGGCTGTCATAAAGAAGTTCCATGACTTCGTATATGGCTGCCATTTCACAGTCTTTACAGACCATAAGCCACTGCTGGGGTTGTTCACAATGAACAAACAAACCCCACACATAATATCCCCAAGAATGTTGAGATGGTCTATCTTCTGCATATGACCATACACTGGCTCACAAGCTAGGCAAAGACATGGGCCATGCAGATGGCCTCAGCAGGTTGCCATTACAGCAGGTAGAGGCAGATCCGGCACCTGCCAACTGCATCCTGTCTATTCAGGACTTGTATCAATCTCCCCTCAATGCTAGGGACGTGGCTGCAGAAACAGCCACCGATCACACAGTAACACGCGTGCTGACCTGGGTGTTGTCTGGATGGCCTGACAAATGTCCAGGCTCAGAATTCCAGAGTTTCTGGCAGAGGAAGCATGAGCTTTCCACTTTCAAGGGGTGTGTCCTATGGGGTAGCCGTGTGGTAATCCCAACCTCATTGAGGACTAGAGTCCTGAAGTCTCTGCATGAGGGACATCCAGGAATAGTCCAGATGAAGGCGTTAGCGCACAGCCATCTTTGGTGGCCTGGGCTTGACAAAGACATCGAGGCCCAAGTCCACAGGTGCACTGTTTGTCAACAGTCAAGGCCCGAGATGCCCCAGGCCCCAGTTCATAGGTGGGAGGAGACTCATACCCCATGGTCGAGGGTCCATATCAACTATGATGGGCCTTTTCAGGAGCACCTCTTCTAACTCCTCGTGGACAGCCATTCTAAGTGGTTAGAGGTCATGCTTGTCTCCTCCACTACTGCTGCCAGGACCATCCAGGTGTTGCGAGGGATCTTCGCCTCACATGGACTTCCAGATATCCTGGTCTCCGACAACGGGCCCCAATTCACTTCGTTTGAGTTTAAGGCTTTCCTCCAGGCCAACATGATCTGACATGCCACATCTGCACCGTTACATCCAGCTTCCAACAGCCAGGCTGAACGGATGGTGAACACAACCAAGGATGCCTTAAAGCAGATCACTCATGGGACCTGGCATCATAGGTTAGTGGACTTTCTTCTTTGCCACCGCACCACACCATACACAGCTACTGGAAAGAGCCCAGCTGAACTCCGCTGGGGTTGCCGCCCCACCACGAAACTGAACAGGTTGCACCCAGACCAGGTGGCTTCACAGATGTCACAGCCGTGGGCACCTAGGAGACTACAGGTGGCCGATCCAGTCTGGGCAAGGAACTATGGACCAGGACATCTCTGGGTAACAGCAGTCATATGCAAGATCTCTGGGCCGCTGTCATACAAAGTGGCCTTGGAGGATGGTCAGATGATTCGACGTCACATTGACCAATTGTGCTGGAGGCTTTCCAGCAACACTTCCACTCTGGGCTCTGCTCTTGGGGGGGGGGAGGACCACAATTACGATTATGGACCATAGTCTCTTAAACATCCACAGGCTTCAGCTATTGCCCCAGAAAGGGAGTCTCTCCGACATTCGTGGGCTCCAGCTATTGCTCCAGAAAGGGGGTTTGCCATGGAGGCGGCTCCTGACTCTGGCAACTGCAGCACAGACACTGGGGCAATGGATCATTGGGGTAGATTGGCTACTCAGGCAACTCCAGCTGCTGGTCTTGGGCTCGAGGGATAGCGCTCCCAAGAGGGGTCCAGTGTGGACTCGGGGAATTCCACCACCTCCCACTGGACTTGGGGAATTCCACCCACCCCAAGGAACTCTGGCTTGGATTTAGTGGATCCAGCCAGTCAGCAGCTGGGTGGGCCACCTGGGTCTTGGGGACAACAAAGTCCTGGTCTGCCTAGACTGGCAGGCGAGCTGGCAGGTCAGGTGGACACACCGGCCATGAGGAGATCAGGGCGGGCCAGAGATCCTCCCAAATACTTACAGGACTATGTATGGTCCTTGTCAGTTCTTGCGCAGGCTAGTGCTCTGAGTAAGTAAATGGAGCTCAAGAAGAGTGGGGAGTATGGCTGTAGCAAGATTATAGCTTGTTGTGTATATATGCAATGTAAGCAATGTAATGGAGTGATTGGAGTATTTAAGATAATAAGTGTGCCTTATTATTTTATCCAAGCAGGCTGCAGCAATTGGCCTGGGCAGACCATGTGGATGCCCAGGGCCAGAAAGGCTGTTCCCAGCCTTGCACGCATTGCGCAAGGTGGGAAAATCCCATGCAAAGATTGGCCAGCAAGGCACTGTGCAGGGGAACCGCATCATTGTGTAATCTGTTCTGTTGATGTTGCAATAAAGAAGGACTGTTTGGAACTCGTTTCTTCATCTCAATGCCTCTTTCCCGAGAACAGAACATCAATGTCACTTTTTTCTCTTTTATATTGACCCACATACATTCTAGAGAGATTTTATCTTGGATCATGTGCATTTTTATAAATATGTAGTGTTCTCTTACATATAGTGCAGCTCCCCCTCCTCTTTTTGTAGATCTTTCTTTTGAACAATTAGTATCCATCCATTAGTCCATTCCATTCATGGGTTTCATCCCACTAGCTTTCTGTAATGCCAACTATGTCATACCCTCCCTCGTGTACTATTGCTTTTAGTTCGCCCTGTTTGTTCCCTTATATGAGCATTTGCATATAAGCATTTAAACACCTGGTCTGTTGCCATTTGTAGGCCTTGGTCTACTGTGCTGCAGCATTCCACCACCCCCACCAACAGCTCCGTGGCTACGTGGCTCCCATTTGTTGATCCGTTGCGCCAGTGTTCTGCTTCCTTCAGCAAACAGGGCTGCCTGGATGGTTCACAGTAGGCTCTCCTCTTGTCTCCCTGGCTGGCTCTCCTTCCCGCTCCACTATCTCACCAGCTCTCCTGTTTCTCCTCTCTGCTGGTCAGTCGTTGCATTGCCCTCAGTCAGCTTTCCTCTCCGCCCCACAACTGATTCTCCTCTCTGCTCTGCAGATCTCTCTTCTCTTTTTCTCTTCTTCAGTCTTTTTCTGACTTATCATTCCCTCTTTACCTTTTCTCCTATCATTTTGTTTTAGTTTAAAATAACTTAGTTTAATAGCAACTTCTCTTCCCACGATGTAACCAAGCTTCCTCTGTGGCTGCCATAAGATTTTGAGAAGAGAATAGACCAAGATATGATGCAACCAATGCACAGGGTCCCTGTTACAAGGGGATCCCCAGGCTCAGTGAGCTTGGATAAAGCTTCTTGGAATGGAAGCAAAACATTTTCAAGGAAAAACCCAAGTCCAGTTGCCTTTTGGAAAAGTGCCTTTGGGACAATCTGCAGATGCCCTTTAAACAGGTGTGATATGACAATATCTAGAGCCAAACCTGATCCCAGTCCCAGTTTCTCCTCCAGACCACTGAGGTTTGGGGCCCATTTCCATATCACCAATATCTCCACTTGCCAGTTCCTCATATTCATTAGCTAAGTTGCTCCATCACCAGAGACAACTAGCACTTTCTCTAGCTGACCAGCATTAGCCTCCTCCCAGAACCTTTTCCCTTGTTTGAAGGAGGAATAAATAACACCATTTTCCCACTAACAGGATACCCCAAAATCCAATCCAAAAGCCCCAAAGCATTTGTCAGTTATAAGACATGTAAAAGAGTCAGAAGAAGTTGTTGCCAATAGGAAATCAACATATCCTAAAACTCAAGAAGCTCCAGTGTCTAAAATTACAAAGTGAAAGATTTGCAATTTGAGCTTTTGGGCAGCGGAGCAAAAAGATAATGAACTTGGCTCCTCAGTAGAGATGCTAGCATGGATACCCAGGTGTATGGCATTTCTGTGCAAATGACACCAATGGAATTGCGTTAGTTTCAAGTGATCCTATCAATTTTTTGACTCAATTCTACCTTGCTGAAATTTAGTAATGTATCAGATGCCCATTTGCCAAGGAACCCAACATCAGAATTCTAAAATCCTGAAGATAGAAGCTGGTCAAGCAAAATATCATGGTTTGTCTGCTCCACCCAGTGCAGAATATATGGATGGCTAAAGCAGAAAATAGGAAATAGAATAAATTCTCCTGCATTTTCCTCATTTATTGAATACTACCTCAAGCAGAGTGAATGAAATACCATCATTCAATAGGAAAAAAAAACACATTTGCTTAAATTTGAAGTGCACACATAGTTGAAATGTTAGATGCCTGTTTGGTTTTTATAAGTCAGATCTTACTTCCCTCCAAGGATGAAACCAATTATGTGAAATGCTATTTGACATCCTGCAACCCTAAAAATCAGGTCTTTTGAAGATTTTGCACTAAATTTAGTTGCTTAATCTGTTGCAGGTAACATGAAAATTGAAAGGTAAAGATGGTCTGGCAAGGACAAAAAAAAGAAAACAAAAGCATGTGCTTTTCATTGAAATGTTTCCATTTGCTCTGCAGAGGAAAAATAGTGGGGGAGCATGCCTGCAGGGGAATTTAAAGCAGAGCAAGTTAAAAAAAAAGTGTTTTATGCTTCACCTAGATGAAGGAGATGACCCCAGCACCCCTCAAGGTGAAAAAAAGGAAGCCTCTCAGTCATGGGCAAGTTTAGAAGTTTTGTGAAGATTCAAGAACCTAACTATGAGAGTTTAACAAATGACACAGGAAGGTTAATTTCTAAACTCTAGTACAGGGGGAATCTCCTATGCAAACACCAATAGTCATGCTGACTTTTTCACATTTTTTCCAATTCTTCTGGATATCCCATCAATCATACAGCCAATAGGGTCTATTAGTTGACCCATTGACACTCCAACTGAAGTACTTGGATAGTGAAAAAAGTGAATGGTGCCAGGCCTTCTCAACTACTACATAAGGGTGTGATACAGCTGGAGGCAAAGTTGACTGGGCATGGAGCTCCATATCGGGACCTCTGCAGTAACAGAACTCCTTAAATATGAGTCTGTGTGTCATGGTAGAGCAGACTTCAATTGATTAATAGACGAAGTAACTGGAAAGAGAGACCAGGGACTTTATCACGATTTAATCCATTGACTATTCATCCAGAGTATCATTAAAAATGAACTGATATATGGAAAAATGGCATGCAGTCTAGTCTCCTGTGCAGGATCAAAGTAACAGAACCATTAGGAAACATCAGTTCACTAGTTCAGAACACCTAAGAGATAACATGGCTTTTTAGAATTTGCAATTGTTAACACAATAGGAAGGTGTCACACTGGGGAAGACTGCAAAAGTATCAGGAGAAATTTGGCAGTTAGCCAATATCTAAAAGAAAACATAATAATGTATAGAGATAGATTGAGATATATAATAGCATAGACACATAGAGATAAAGCACATTTACACACTATTCAAAAGAAACAATAAAAAGGTAAGAAGAAAATGAAAATACTGAAATACATTTTCTCCAGCAACCCACACTTAGATATGTAGGCAAACAATCAAACAGAAGATAAATGCCCTGATCAAGGAACTACTGGTACCAAGGAGAAAAGCACTCCCCATTACAACTAGGTAGAGCAACTTACTATATATAAATAGGGAGCTAGTTCCTCACTACTTGCATTGATGATGTTACTTATTGGGGCAATGAAACATCTGCAAGCAAACAACTAAGCTCAAAGCACCAAGGGCTCCATAGTTTAGCCCCAAGCTACAGATAGTTTCTCCATTTGGAAAAACATATTCTGAATGTGTTGAGCTACAGAATCAGTTAAGTACAAGAAAGCCTGGAGTGATGGTGAAATAGCTCCAAGAGATTTGGAAGAACATGTTGCAGGGAACAAGGAAGTCAAGACTGCCTTCCCTGCCCCCAAGGTGTTCATTGCTACATTGAGGACAAATATGACAAAATGCTTCAGGTCCATCTTTTTTTCTCAGGAATGATCTCAAAACAACTCAGAAAACATAAAGCACACAATTCAAGGAAAATAACATTTTACCTCTTCACTATTTCTAGGTGACTCGTTGCACAATGGTTGCTTGGCTTAGCACAGTGAGTGTCAGTCAGGGATTGCAACTGTCCTATTTGACAAGAGGCCTTCTAGTAACATAGGGACATCACCTGAGGATCTAGGAGTTCATTTTTCATTTGGTTTGGGGTTTTGTGAGTCTTAAAGGTGGGAATGAGCATCATCTTGCTTTCTGCTCCAATGCCCATTCTTAAAATAACTTTTGAAAAAACCCAAAATCAAACTAAAATTAAATAGCAAAATTGTATTGCCAAATTTTGGTGACAAAATTCTGGAAGCTTTGGGAGCTATAAATTAGATGCTGAGTTATAATGAGTCATAGACTGATGGTTAGCACTTCAAATTGACTCTTGGACTGAGTGCAATTACTTCAACAAACTGTGGCTTATTGTACCATATAATGCAAATTACTACCTATCTGAGCTGCTGCAAAGACCTTTAAAATAGTACTGTTTAATCATCGTTGTTGCGTCCTTGGCGGGAAAACAGACACGAGAAGCAGCTGGAGTTCTCAGGTTCTTTTATTCAGCGTTCAGCTTACAGGAAGATGGCTTCAGCTCGCCCAAACGCCTCGCAGCCTCTTATATAGGCAACTCCCGGGTAAATGGGTTACTTTTCCCGCGCCAGCACCCGCGCATGCGCACGGCGCTGGCGACAGCCTGTCTGGTCCCGGGCAGCTTTGCACCTGCCCGGGACGGCCTGCAAACGCCCGAGCCGTTTGCCAAGGCTCGGGACATCACACCCTTCCCCCGCGGCTAAAACTACTACCAAACACAACAACATTTATTTTATATGACATTTTGCTCCCCAGTGCTCCACTGTTTACTGGCCTTTGCCTTGCCAGCAATGTTATGTAGTCTTCTAGGTACTTGGGAGATTTCTTGGCTCTCTGTGACCTTCTTAGCTGTGGATTACTGGCATAAGTCCCCTGACTGGAGGGAGGCGTGAGCCTGTTCTCTCTATTGTGTCCTGGTGTCTTCCAAGGACTGTTCCCCGATGCCTGGCCTGCTTGCTTGCCCACCGGGCTCGTCAGGCCAGGGCTTCTGTTACTTTGTGACCTGGTTGACCTACCTAGCTGTAGACCCTCAGTCCCCTTGAAGTGATAGCCGCTGCTGGGCGTCTCTGTAGAACCTCCTAGGTCAGTCCAGGACCTGTCAGGAGGCTGTCCATTCCCTGAACCATCGGTGTTCGGGCTCGTGTGGGTTCTGTACTTTCCCAAAACTCAGGTGTTCCCTGATTGTGCTAGGGTTGTTGTAGTCGGGACTTGGTTCCTCGACTAACTCTGTGTATGTTTGACCCCCTGTAGGATTTGGGGTAAGGTCAGGCCAACCTTGGGAATTGTGTGCCAGTTCTCTTGCGGGGAATGATTTGTTGGGATGCACCCGGGTATCCTCCGTTGCTGGAGTGCTGTGTGATGTGTGTGGAAAGTGAGTATGCCCCCGGGGTGACTCCCTGGCTGGAGTAGGCGTGAGTGACTGTTGTGTGGGTAAGCTCCATGACTTTCTTTTCGGAGCAATTGCAGAACCTTGGGACGAGCCGTTTGTGGCTCCCTCAGTGGAGTGGAGATGGGCAGTAGCTCTTGCCCTTCCCTTTGCTCCAAAGGGTCCCCCTCCCCCCCTGGTAAAGACCCAGGAGTCTCAGCAGAAAAGTCTCGCCTAGAGCGAAGTTGGTCGATGTGCCGCCGCCGACACGCCCGTGTCCCTGGCCACCTCGTAGACGGAGGACCTGTGATCCTGACACCGAGCGGGAACCCCATGCTCTTCCCCGGCCGTACTTGCGAGCCCCCCCCGGTGCCCCCACAAACACGTAGTTGTCTAGTGCCCTAGATTTGCGGTAGCTGCAGGCCGTCTGTCCTATGCACCTGTCAGTCTAGTATCGTGGCGCCCCCAACAAGTTCAGCTGACTTCTCCTCTCCCCGTATACCGTGGACGTTTGTGCGATAAGAAAGGCTAAAGTCAGCCAACCTGTGATGCCAGTCCCCGTAGGTGAGTCTCTTCAAGGCGTCCTTTGCGATGCGCACCATGCGTTCCGCCATACCGTTGGTTGACGGGTGAAAAGGCGCAGACGTGGCATGACGAATCAGGTTTGCCTGTAAGAAAGCTTGGAATTCGGAGGAGGTGAATTGAGGGCCGTTGTCGGACACACTGACATCTGGCAGCCCGTGTGCAGCAAAAATCCCCCTCAGTACCTGAAGAGTCTTTGCAGTGGTGGTGGATGAGACAGGCACAACCTCAAGCCATTTTGAATGGCTGTCAACAAGGACCAAGAAGAACTGGCCCTGAAAGGGCCCAGCTTAGTCAATGTGCACCCTAGACCATGGGGACTGTGTTTCCTCCCATCTATGCACAGGAGCTTGGGGCATCTCTGGGCGAGATCGTTGGCACAGGTGGCATGCGTGTACCTTAGCTTCAATATCTTTATCTAAACCAGGCCACCACAAGTGGCTTCGTGCACGAGCCTTCATACGA
>NW_024097174.1:0-5581 GCF_016545835.1 Crotalus tigris | reverse complement strand
GGAGACAGTAAGTTCTAGTCCCGCCTCAGGCATGAAAGCGGTCTGGGTGACTATGGACCAATCGCCAGGAGACAGTGAGTTCTAGTCCCGCTTCAGGCCTGAAAGCTGGCTGGATGACTTTGGGCCAATCGCCAGGAGACAGTAAGTTCTAGTCCCGCCTCAGGCATGAAAGCGGTCTGGGTGACTATGGACCAATCGCCAGGAGGCAGTGAGTTCTAGTCCCGCTTCAGGCATGAAAGCTGGTTGGATGACTTTGGGCCAATCGCCAGGAGACAGTAAGTTGTAGTCCCGCCTCAGGCATGAAAGCATTCTGGGTGACTATGGACCAATCGCCAGGAGACAGTGAGTTCTAGTCCCGCTTCAGGCATGAAAGCTGGCTGGATGACTTTGGGCCAATCGCCAGGAGACAGTAAGTTCTAGTCCCGCCTCAGGCATGAAAGCGATCTGGGTGACTATGGACCAATCGCCAGGAGACAGTGAGTTCTAGTCCCACCTCAGGCAGGAAAGTGGTCTGGATGAGTTTGGGCCAATCACCAGGAGACAGTGAGTTCTAGTCCCGCCTCAGGCATGAAAGCTGGCTGGATGACCTTGGGCCAATCGCCAGGAGACAGTAAGTTCTAGTCCCGCCTCAGGCATGAAAGCTGGCTGGATGACTTTGGTCAATCGCCAGGAGACAGTGAGTTCTAGTCCCACCTCAGGCATGAACGTGGTCTGGGTGACTATGGACCAATCGCCAGGAAACAGTGAGTTCTAGTCCCGCTTCAGGCATGAAAGCTGGCTGGATGACTTTGGGCCAATCGCCAGGAGACAGTAAGTTCTAGTCCTGCCTCAGGCATGAAAGCTGGCTGGATGATTTTGGGCCAATCGCCAGGAGACAGTAAGTTCTAGTCCCACCTCAGGCATGAAAGCTGGCTGGATGATTTTGGGCCAATCGCCAGGAGACAGTAAGTTCTAGTCCCACCTCAGGCATGAAAGCTGGCTGGATGACTTTGGGCCAATCGCCAGGAGACAGTGAGTTCTAGTCCCACCTCAGGCATGAAAGCGGTCTGGATGACTATGGACCAATTGCCAGGAGACAGTGAGTTCTAGTCCCGCTTCTGGCATGAAAGCTGGCTGGATGACTTTGGGCCAATCGCCAGGAAACAGTAAGTTCTAGTCCTGCCTCAGGCATGAAAGCTGGCTGGATGACTTTGGGCCAATCGCCAGGAGACAATCAGTTCTAGTCCCGCCTCAGGTATGAAAGCTGGCTGGATGACTTTGGGCCTGTCGCCAGGAGACAGTGAGTTCTAGTCCCGCTTCAGGCATGAAAGCTGGCTGGATGACTTTGGGCCAATCGCCAGGAGACAGTAAGTTCTAGTCCCGCCTCAGGCATGAAAGCTGGCTGGATGATTTTGGGCCAATCGCCAGGAGACAGTAAGTTCTAGTCCCACCTCAGGCATGAAAGCTGGCTGGATGACTTTGGGCCAATCGCCAGGAGACAGTGAGTTCTAGTCCCACCTCAGGCATGAAAGCGGTCTGGATGACTATGGACCAATTGCCAGGAGACAGTGAGTTCTAGTCCCGCTTCTGGCATGAAAGCTGGCTGGATGACTTTGGGCCAATCGCCAGGAAACAGTAAGTTCTAGTCCTGCCTCAGGCATGAAAGCTGGCTGGATGACTTTGGGCCAATCGCCAGGAGACAGTAAGTTCTAGTCCCGCCTCAGGTATGAAAGCTGGCTGGATGACTTTGGGCCAATCGCCAGGAGACAGTGAGTTCTAGTCCTGCCTCAGGCATGAAAGCTGGCTGGATGACTTTGGGCCAATCGCCAGGAGACAGTAAGTTCTAGTCCCGCCTCAGGCATGAAAGCTGGCTGGATGACTTTGGGCCAATCGCAAGGAGACAGTAAGTTCTACTCCCGCCTCAGGCATGAAAGCTGGCTGGATGACTTTGGCCAATTGCCAGGAGACAGTGAGTTCTAGTCCCACCTCAGGCATGAAAGTGGTCTGGGTGACTATGGACCAATCGCCAGGAGACAGTGAGTTCTAGTCCCTCTTCAGGCATGAAAGCTGGCTGGATGACTTTGGGCCAATCGCCAGGAGACAGTAAGTTCTAGTCCCACCTCAGGCATGACAGCTGGCTGGATGACTTTGGGCCAATCGCCAGGAGACAGTGAGTTCTAGTCCCACCTCAGGCATGAAAGCGGTCTGGGTGACTATGGACCAATCGCCAGGAGACAGTGAGTTCTAGTCCCTCTTCGGCATGAGCTGGCTTGGATGACTTTGGGGCCAATCGCCAGGAGACAGTAAGTTATAGTCCCGCCCTGCAGGCATGAAAGCTGGCTGGATGACTTTGGGCCAATCGCCAGAGACAGTGATTCTAGTCCTGCCGCTCAGCATGAAAGCTGGCTGGAGTCTGGATACTTTGGGCCAATCGCCAGGAGACAGTGAGTTCTAGTCCCGCTTCAGGCATGAAAGCTGGCTGGATGACTTTGGGCCAATCGCCAGGAGACAGTAAGTTCTAGTCCCGCCTCAGGCATGAAAGCTGGCTGGATGACTTTGGGCCAATCGCAAGGAGACAGTAAGTTCTACTCCCGCCTCAGGCATGAAAGCTGGCTGGATGACTTTGGCCAATTGCCAGGAGACAGTGAGTTCTAGTCCCACCTCAGGCATGAAAGTGGTCTGGGTGACTATGGACCAATCGCCAGGAGACAGTGAGTTCTAGTCCCTCTTCAGGCATGAAAGCTGGCTGGATGACTTTGGGCCAATCGCCAGGAGACAGTAAGTTCTAGTCCCACCTCAGGCATGAAAGCTGGCTGGATGACTTTGGGCCAATCGCCAGGAGACAGTGAGTTCTAGTCCCACCTCAGGAGTGAAAGCGGTCTGGGTGACTATGGACCAATCGCCAGGAGACAGTGAGTTCTAGTCCCGCTTCAGGCATGAAAGCTGGCTGGATGACTTTGGGCCAATCGCCAGGAGACAGTAAGTTCTAGTCCTGCCTCAGGCATGAAAGCTGGCTGGATGACTTTGGGCCAATCGCCAGGAGACAATAAGTTCTAGTCCCGCCTCAGGTATGAAAGCTGGCTGGATGACTTTGGGCCTGTCGCCAGGAGACAGTGAGTTCTAGTCCCGCTTCAGGCATGAAAGCTGGCTGGATGACTTTGGGCCAATCGCCAGGAGACAGTAAGTTCTAGTCCCCCCTCAGGCATGAAAGCTGGCTGGATGACTTTGGGCCAATCGCCAGGAGACAGTGAGTTCTAGTCCCACCTCAGGCATGAAAGTGGTCTGGGTGACTATGGACCATTCGCCAGGAGACAGTGAGTTCTAGTCCCGCTTCAGGCATGAAAGCTGGCTGGATGACTTTGGGCCAATTGCCAGGAGACAGTAAGTTCTAGTCCCGCCTCAGGCATGAAAGCTGGCTGGATGACGTTGGGCCAATCGCCAGGAGACAGTAAGTTCTACTCCCGCCTCAGGCATGAAAGCTGGCTGGATGACTTTGGCCAATTGCCAGGAGACAGTGAGTTCTAGTCCCACCTCAGGCATGAAAGTGGTCTGGGTGACTATGGACCAATCGCCAGGAGACAGTGAGTTCTAGTCCCTCTTCAGGCATGAAAGCTGGCTGGATGACTTTGGGCCAATCGCCAGGAGACAGTAAGTTCTAGTCCCGCCTCAGGCATGAAAGCTGGCTGGATGACTTTGGGCCAATCGCCAGGAGACAGTGAGTTCTAGTCCTGCCTCAGGCATGAAAGCTGGCTGGATGACTTTGGGCCAATCGCCAGGAGACAGTGAGTTCTAGTCCCGCGTCAGGCATGAAAGCTGGCTGGATGACTTTGGGCCAATCGCCAGGAGACAGTAAGTTCTAGTCCCGCCTCAGGCATGAAAGCTGGCTGGATGACTTTGGGCCAATCGCCAGGAGACAGTAAGTTCTAGTCCCGCCTCAGGCATGAAAGCTGGCTGGATGACTTTGGGCCAATCGCCAGGAGACAGTAAGTTCTAGTCCCGCCTCAGGCATGAAAGCTGGCTGGATGACTTTGGGCCAATCGCCAGGGGACAGTGAGTTCTAGTCCCACCTCAGGCATGAAAGCGGTCTGGGTGACTATGGACCAATCGCCAGGAGACAGTGAGTTCTAGTCCCGCTTCAGGCATGAAAGCTGGCTGGATGACTTTGGGCCAATTGCCAGGAGACAGTAAGTTCTAGTCCCGCCTCAGGCATGAAAGCTGGCTGGATGACTTTGGGCCAATCGCCAGGAGACAGTGAGTTCTAGTCCCACCTCAGGCATGAAAGTGGTCTGGGTGACTATGGACCATTCGCCAGGAGACAGTGAGTTCTAGTCCCGCTTCAGGCATGAAAGCTGGCTGGATGACTTTGGGCCAATTGCCAGGAGACAGTAAGTTCTAGTCCCGCCTCAGGCATGAAAGCTGGCTGGATGACGTTGGGCCAATCGCCAGGAGACAGTAAGTTCTACTCCCGCCTCAGGCATGAAAGCTGGCTGGATGACTTTGGCCAATTGCCAGGAGACAGTGAGTTCTAGTCCCACCTCAGGCATGAAAGTGGTCTGGGTGACTATGGACCAATCGCCAGTGAGGATGACAGTGAGTTTCTAGTCCATCCTCAGGCATGAAAGCGGATGGATGACTACTCTTGGGCCATCGCCAGGAGGTGACATGTAAGTTCTAGTCCCGTCCTCAGGCATGGAAAGCTAGGAATGGATGCACTTTGGGCAAATCGCCAGGAGAGCCAGTGAGTTCTAGACTGCATCAGGCATTATGAAAGCTGCTGGGGATTGATTTGGGCAATCGCCAGGAGACAGTGAGTTCTAGTCCCGCTTCAGGCATGAAAGCTGGCTGGATGACTTTGGGCCAATCGCCAGGAGACAGTAAGTTCTAGTCCCGCCTCAGGCATGAAAGCTGGCTGGATGACTTTGGGCCAATCGCAAGGAGACAGTAAGTTCTACTCCCGCCTCAGGCATGAAAGCTGGCTGGATGACTTTGGCCAATTGCCAGGAGACAGTGAGTTCTAGTCCCACCTCAGGCATGAAAGTGGTCTGGGTGACTATGGACCAATCGCCAGGAGACAGTGAGTTCTAGTCCCTCTTCAGGCATGAAAGCTGGCTGGATGACTTTGGGCCAATCGCCAGGAGACAGTAAGTTCTAGTCCCACCTCAGGCATGAAAGCTGGCTGGATGACTTTGGGCCAATCGCCAGGAGACAGTGAGTTCTAGTCCCACCTCAGGAGTGAAAGCGGTCTGGGTGACTATGGACCAATCGCCAGGAGACAGTGAGTTCTAGTCCCGCTTCAGGCATGAAAGCTGGCTGGATGACTTTGGGCCAATCGCCAGGAGACAGTAAGTTCTAGTCCTGCCTCAGGCATGAAAGCTGGCTGGATGACTTTGGGCCAATCGCCAGGAGACAATAAGTTCTAGTCCCGCCTCAGGTATGAAAGCTGGCTGGATGACTTTGGGCCTGTCGCCAGGAGACAGTGAGTTCTAGTCCCGCTTCAGGCATGAAAGCTGGCTGGATGACTTTGGGCCAATCGCCAGGAGACAGTAAGTTCTAGTCCCGCCTCAGGCATGAAAGCGGTCTGGGTGACTATGGACCAATCGCC